>NW_008335054.1:2640361-2647935 GCF_000622305.1 Nannospalax galili
TTCCTCTCCATCCATAGTACCCTTTGTCTACTGCCAAATGTTAGTATATGTAGGAATATTAGTGGTATATTTGAAGTAAGCTATTTTGTCATAAATATATCTGTATGGATAGATTTAAGAGCGCAGATTCTATTTGCATGGGGTGGGGTGAGTAGATTGAACAGAAAGACCTAAGTTTCCCTGTCCGATGGTTCTTCAAGCTTGAGAGATGTTATAATGCATACCAATGATCAAAAAGTTTCCATTTGTATTTAAAGAAACATATCCTATCTATGTGTTTAACTGAGGTTCTGGAAGATGCATCCTAATTTTTTTTGGATTCTCTGTATAATTTGGTGTGTGTGTGTGTGTGTGTGTGTGTGTGTGTGTGTGTGTGTAGGAAAACAGAGTCCAGAGGAGGATGTGGAGGAGGATGTCAGTGTCTTTCCCTATCATTTCCCACTCCAATTTTTAAAGACAGTCTCTCACTGAACCTGAAGTTCACCATTTTAGCTAAGCTAACTAACTTATCTAACTCCCAGGATCTACCTGTCTCTACCCCTCACCCCTGAGATTATAAGCACATTCAGCCATGCCCAGCTTTTGCAGGAGTGCTAGGGATTTGAACTCAGGTCAAGTTCAGCAAGTGCCCTCACCCATTGTGCCATCTCCTCAGCTCATGAATTTGTATTTCTACACCTCCTTTCCTCTTCTCTCAATTAGGGATCTCAAGAGGCATATTTCATCAACCATAAACATCAGCTCTTCCCATTTTGAGAAGCACTAGAGAAACAAATTTGTAATGTTCTTCCAGAATTCCTCCAGAGTTTTACATTGTTGGTTTAAAATCCTTTTTTCTCTCCAGATATAAAACTACATTCCCAAGACTAAAGGAAGATAGTACAATTACACCTACTGACTGAATTATCTCATCAATAAAAGTATCACCTGGCTAATTGCATCTCATTATAATTAGCCAAAAATAGAAAATAAACAAGTGCCTTATTCAAGTATTTGAATTTATGATACACGTATGCAAGCTCCCAATTAGTTGGCATACACTGTAATTTATTTTAAAAGATAATCCAACAAGCCATGGGTGATTTATCCTGACTTCTTTTTCATCTAAGTTTTATTGCCAAAATAAATTCCTTTACATATAAAACCTGAGATTAGACCACAGAGTATTATACTGTTTGTTTAAAAAATGGTGAACCCATTGAAATATAGAAATTAAAATTTGTTTGCTTTCTCTCACATTTGTTTAAGTTTTCAAGAAAAAAAAACTTTATTCAGCAGGTATCTTTATGCAGATGGAAAAAAAATAGCCAAAATTTTCCAGTGATTGGATGATACTGTCTGTACTTTGAATATGTCTCACTATTTAGTTTTTATTTTGTTCACCAGTGTCTGGTTTTCTTCCTTCTAACCACATGGTTGGATTGCATTTCCCTCTTGCTTGAACTGAATGAAGTTCATTATGGCCAGGTGACTTGCTCTGGTTTATCATGTGGAAGCAAAAGTAACATGTATCTCTCTAGGGTTAAGCCTTTTAGGAGCCAGCATGCATTTCACCAGGTTTCTTTCCTCTGTGTCAGCCATCAGGACAAACAACAGCCCCCTGGGTCATTAGGTTTGGTCAACTTCACCCTGCATCCAGAGTGAAGATGTAAACAGCAGAGCCTGTGCTGCAATGGACAGTGACAGACAGAAGAAATAAGAACTTGCTGTATTAAGACACAAAGATTTCGGGGTTGTTTGTTCCGCAGCAAACCCCAGCTCATCCTGACCGATAAACTCAACCATTCCAATTATCAGCTTTTAGTATCATGTTCCCAAGGATTAGGTAAAGCCTGAGATGATAACCGTGAATAACTCTCCCTCTCTCTCCCCAGAGAATAGCAATAATTCAACAGCTATTTACTTTAAACCTTCAATATGGAAAACATGTTTTTCCTCGGAATGCCGGTGATGACAAGTATGGAACAGAGATAATAGGGAGGAAAAAATGCTCAAGTTTGTAGTGCTCCTGACTGCCCTCTCATTGCACACCTTGATTTACAAATGAGGATGTGTATTCCCAAAGGGTCATATAACTTGGCCTGATTATATGGGTATTTTTGTTTCATTCTTGCACACACACATGGAGGGAGTGGTATGTGTTGGGGGCACAGTAGGATGGCAGAGATGGAAGCCGTGTATACACATGGTATATATTTATGAGCAGAGCATTTATAGCAGGAATGTGCTAAATACTGTAATTGAAATAAGAGGACAAAAGGCTTCCTTATAACACGGAAGTCATCCAGATGGATGTAAGACATCCAGATAAAACAATAAATAAACATATGGAGAAGGTGCTGTCTTAAGTTGTATGTCTAGTATATTCCAAAGTAGGATTTGGATTGGGTGAGGGACCCTGGGACAGCGTCACAGAGCAGGTGCTGTCTGAACTAAACCTCAGATAATATATGTAGGGAAAAGAAGAAACCTCAAAGAAATGGAAGCCGCAGAGAGGAGGTAATTTTTCCCAAGCATATAATAAGCAATAGTGGGTTAGGAAAACTAAAAGTGCCTGTGAGATAGCAGGCTTATGGGAGCAGGACTGCAGGCAAAAGCTATGAAACCCACTATAGGCCAGTAGACGGAGTGAGTATAAAGGAGGGCATTGTGAGAGGAACAGAACAGAAGCAAGAAAGGAAAGAATGGAAGAGAGGTGTGGGCCCTTGAAAGCAGAATCACAACCGTGGGATCTGAGAGGCTCGGGGTGAGAACTAAAATGCAAGAGCCAGATGGCATCCAGTGGACACCTGGCAACTGAGGGGCCAACAAAAAACCAGGAGGAAAGTCGAAAGTTACTGAAGAAAAACCTTGGGAGGGAGAATTATTGATAGACCCTTCCAGAATATTCACAGCAAAGTCAGAGGAGACAGAAGAGCGCTGTAGTCAAAGGAACAAAAGTCATCAAAGAAAACAGAAGCAAAGGAAGACAGGATACTCATGGTTTGAATATGAAAAGAGGAGGAGCTTCCTGGAGGTGGGGAGCCACAGGATGAAGGAAAATGAGGCCAAGAAGTCATCTGGGCTGAAGTTGGGGGTTTGTTTTCTTGATGGCTTTAGAAAAAAAAAAAATTTATTAGCTTTGGAAAAGCCAAATGTTAAAGAAATAAAAGTCAACCTTCAGAAAGGATTACAAGACTCTGGTCTATATTAGCCATCCTAGATCTGTGAAGACTGGGACTGGGGCTTTCAGTGAATAACAGATTTATCCAATTGTTTTGCTTTGTCATAAAACGTCAAGATTATAGACATCTGGAAGCAGGAGGAAATAACTTAGGAAGATGTTCTAAAAATAGCTATTTTACTGACTTTGCATAATAATTCATGGTTGGCATTGATATTTCACAGTAGCATTAGGGAAAAGATATGAAGTAGTAAAATGAGGGGTAGGGTGGGGGTACATCTTCTGCCCTTTCTAAGGGCACAGACATAACAAAGGAAATGAATTGGATATGTAATGGAGAATGGTCTCAGTCTTGGTCCATTTCCTGTTCCTATAAGAGAATTCTACAGACTGGATAATTTATAAAGAATAGAGACTTATTCAAGGTTCTGAAAGCTGAGAAATCCATGAGCACAGTGTTGGCATCTGTTAAGGACCTTGTCACTGCATCATCCAATAGTGAGAGAGAGCAAGTGTGTCAGCTCCGTTTGCTTCCTTTTTTAATATTTTTATTTATTATTTTTATTTCATGTGTGTGAGTGTATCGCCTGCATGTATGTGAGTGCACCTGTGTCGTGCAATGCTGCAGAGGTCAGAAGAGGGCTTCAGATTCCTCTGGAATTGGAGTTAAGGACGGTTCATCGGCACCATGTGGGTGCTGGGAATCGAACCCGGGTCCTCTTTATAAAGCCACTGATGCATTCATAGGGGATCCAACTTATACGAACATTTCCGGGGTGATGCAAACAAACCTCTACCTACACCAGACAGGGAACAAACAGCAGATCAAAGTAACAACTCCCTCAAAATCTAACTTGAAGCACCAATGAGTTTATTGGGGTTCAGGTTTGCTTACAAGAACATGGATGCCCATAAGGCAATTTCATCCCAGAAAAGTGCACCCCAGCATGTGTGATCATAACTCAACAGGTTGGAGCATATTCTCTCCACAGCAGACCTTATGGCTAATGTTGAGAAGGCACCTCGTGGATAAAGTTCAGGAACTTCCTGAGATTTAGGAGTTGCTCTCTTCCTGAGCCTTGTGAGTTGTGCTTACTTCCTGCATCTTAATGAGCCTCCATAACAGCCGACTGCTTCAGCTCAGAGGACACTGCTATACAACACCCCCATCCCCTTGTCTAATCCTACATGCCTATCATTGACCCCACCTCCATGTTCATTCATTTATGAGCTTAGGATCAAGTTTTCAACTTGTGTATTGTCGTGTATTAACCCATCTCAATAATCAAACATCACATGTACCTTAGCATGGTGAAGAGGTGACTGTATAGCCACAGGAAGTGAAAACAGGGTAGATACATGTCTCACTCCCAGACAAGGCTAAAAACAGCTCTTTGTCTACCAACGACAGTAACATTCAGACATTCTGATTATATCTTGAGTATGCAAAGAACATCTTCATTTGAGGGAACAGGCTGCTTGCAGGTCTGGCTCTGGTTTCTTGTCTCCTACTCATCTATCTTTCCTTTTATTCTCCATAAATCTAACACTGCCCGTGTTCGTTTCTTCAAACATTCAGGTTTGGCAACTATGTGACTGTTATCTCTGGAGATGTTCAGAAGTCTTTTGAAAAGTACAGAAAGAAACATAGTTACCCCTGTGAACACCTGTGTAATCAAGCTGTCCTTACAAATCAGTTTTTGTTATTTTCTAAAACCTCTTCCTCCAAAGATGAAAAGAGGGGAAGGGACGCGCCTTTCCTCGGCTTTTCCTTTAAGCCCCTGCCCCTTAAACTGGAGCTCACTAGTGGACACAGATGTGGTATCACAGGTCCACGTTTCCAAAATGCCGCATTCTCCTTTTAAACTAGTCTGAAAGCTGAAATTTTTCATTTGCTACAACAACTCACGATTGAGAAACATTTCCACAGGAGACTTTCTTTTCTTAAGGCAGTGTTTCTTAATATGAAGTCTCACAAGACTGGGCATTTTTTTCTTTAATGTGTTCTTCACTGTGGTGGGAGACATACGCTGTGCTCAAACCTGGTTTCCGACTGCCACCTGGTGGATGGCTCTGGAGAGTCCAGTGGAGGCTGGATGGATCTGCAGGGACTCTCTCTAGTCCTGGGTCCCACAGAAGGATCAAAGAGCAAGTCTTTCTGTGACAGTCCATGGCAGCCAATCAGCAGAGACCTGGCTCCCTTCACCACATGGCGCAGTGTCACACTTCCACAGCTCAGGCCGTTTTCTTCTCTTCTCTTTAGGCTTCTGTGGTTCTCAGACCTTGAATATAATTCTTTCCCCAACATTGTTTAAAATCACTAAGCTCTCGCTTCTTTATTTTCTTTCTCAAGGTATGCTAGAGGGAAGAAAAAGGGGACAGTTGTCTCAATATAAAGAAAATTACATTAAAATTTATATTACTTGCTTAATTTCAGTAACTCACTGCCCTAACGATGTAAAGATGTCATAGGTCATTTATACTTTATTCGCCTGAGTGTCTTGTGCAGAGGAAGCATGAGGAAAGGATTAGGAAGAGCTTCTGGTAAGATCGGAAATGATCTACACTCACCGAGAGGGGCAGGCATGGATAGAAATGACACTGTTTGATTTAATAAAGTTTCATTCAGTGGACTTGACTGGCTGTTCCATCAAGTACGATGAGAAAACAAGCCAGTCCTGGTATTAAACACCCCAATGATTCCTCCAGCTTTCTATTCCCTAATAAGTCAGCGCTCAGCCTTACGGCGTTATGTGTTACTCATGACAGCCATTTAGCCAGTCAATTTCGGCTGGTGATAAAGCTCAGAGTACCAGGAGGGCAGTGCTGATGCTCCATGTTCTCTGAAAGGAGATATCAGTAAATTAAAGCTCCCAGGTACACACTCAATTCATATTTAACAATCACCACTAAATATAAGACCAGATTATCACCCACATATTTGGAAAAGGAAAGCGCCTGAAAAGAGCCTATTTTTCTTGGATTGTTTATGTAAATGCTAATAGAGTTCTGAAATTTTTTTAATGTGTTAGATACGATTATTACATAAAACTAAGAACAATGAAGGTGGAAATAATGAGTAGGAATTGAGTTCTGGATGTGAAGTTTTCCTGTTTTTATAAGGACGTAGCTTGGGTTGTTAAACATCACAGCATTATAAAATAACATTCTCACAAGACAAAAGGCCTTGTAAAATCCCCTTTATTAAGAATGTCTAAGTAATTTTTACTAATTGATTCACTTCTATGTGTGCTGTCTGAAGTAGTGTGTGTATGTGTGCATGTGCATGTGTGTGTATGTGTGAGGAGTAGTAGTAGTAGATGTGCACATCTGTGTACATGTGCATGTATACACATACGCACGTCAGAGGAAGAGGTCAGATGTCTTAGTCTATCACCACCTTATTCCCTAGAGATGGAGTCTTTCACTGAACTTGGAGCTAGGCTGGGAGATGTGCACATCTGTGTACATGTGCATGTACACACATACGCACGTCAGAGGAAGAGGTCAGATGTCTTAGTCTATCACGCACCGCCTTATTCCCTAGAGATGGAGTCTTTCACTGAACTTGGAGCTAGGCTGGGAGCCACCAAGCTCCAGTGATCCTCCTGTCTCTGCCCCCAACAGCTCCATAGGTCCATGCAGTCACTCTTGGGTTTGTATATGTGTATTTAGAATTCAAACTCGGGACCTCACGCTTGTACAGCAGGCTCTCTTATCCACTAGGCCATATCCCCAGCGCTTGAAATAAATGTTAAAGAATACCCGTGTCTTTTCAGCTCTCAAAATGAAAAAAAAAAATCATTAGCAATGATTTCTCAACTCAATCAAATTTCCATTCATCATATAATTTACATTTTGGGGCCAATCTTAGAATCTGACAAGATTAAACACACTTTCTTTACAGAGAAAACAAGTTTCTATATGGGATAACATTTGTGTTTGCCATGGCTGGGTTGTGTCTGCCTGAAGCACCAAGGGTGGCTGTGTCTCATGTGTCCTGGGAGGCAGATGATGGGGAGGAAGGAAGTAGGAAGAGCCAGCATTGTAAGTGACAAAACAGATGCATGGTGCTGGGCAGATGGAAGCAATGGGATGTGATGCTTTGCATCAGCCCAGTTATAGGTTGGGAGAGCCTTCTGCACAGCTGGATGGTTGCCAGAGCTCCCTGGTAGTGCCACCACAGCCATGGAGTGGTGAGGAATGCCTGAGCTTCAATGGTTTTTTTGTATTTGATTGTAAATCAAATACAATCTGGTGAGGCCTACCCACTGAGGTTGGTTCAGCATCCAACATGGAGGCTTTGGGGTTCTCTGTATGGAGACAGGAAGAAAGGAAGATGCAGTCAAGAGGCAAAAGTGGCCTAAGAGCATTGAAGGGTCTCAGTCCTCTCTGCTCCACTCCCCCCCCC
>NW_008335054.1:2648324-2678532 GCF_000622305.1 Nannospalax galili
TCACTAGTCACACCTCTCAGTGTTGACAGAAAATGTTGGGGGCTCAGTCTATCTGGAAAACAGAGAAGAGATCGCTTGATTTTTCCAGGACTACCCAATGTATGCACCATGATCATTTACCTCAGCCCTCTAGACCCTCCCTTTGTGAAGAATCAACCGGATGTGGCCTTTTAAAACCAAAACCCATTGGCAAAGAAACCCTTCGGCAAAGAAATCACAGCCGGCCGTGACCCAGCCTTCCACTAACCCTTTTAAGAAAGGAAATTGTGTGACACAGATGAGCATTTTTCAATCATGTTCCTTCTGCTACATTAAATCTCCAACAAATTGCCTTTTTACTTTAGCATTTATTTTCTTGCTACCAGTTCGAAGCGGAATCTGTCCCTATTACAATCATTAAATATTGACTCATTGGGTCCTGAAAAATCCTTTAGATGCAGTATCTGAAAAGAGTCTTAGGAAGTTTAATTTGTCCAAGTCAAAACTTTCCACTTTTTGGATTGTTGAAGATTTGAAACTATGTATGTTGGATGACTACTGTTTTAATGCTATGAGAATTTTAGAAGGAGCCTTTCTTTGGAAATATTTTTCTTGGCTCTTTCTTTAATGTTCACATTATAGTTTTGTGAATTAAACAATATATATTTATTTGAAAAAAGTTATCAACACTTGCCAAATAACCATAGACTCTCTACATACACAGCAACAATCAAAACTTAGTGATGTCACAAATTAACATTTTCAAATAAACATTGGCCTTAAATTTATTTGGTCAACTGTTTCTAGGTATTTAATTAAGATGACAGTTCTGATATGTATAGATTTCCTAAATATTTAAATTATTTTTGATTATACAAAATTTTGTAAATACAAAGGCAATCTGTGTTTTCAGATTAAAATTGGCTGTATATGCATCCATATGGTAAATTTAAATTTGTGCCTTATCTTTGTCCTGACTCATGGTTTTGTTCATTGTCCTTTTCTCCTAGGTTATATTCCTAATAAAGTAATTATTTTACTATTTTTGTAGTTTTCTACAAAAATATTACCATCTCCAAATGAGAAAGTCACCTCAAAGCAGCCCAGAGTACAGGGTCTGGGCTGTGAGTAAGTTGCCTCTTGGTGAGAACACAGATCCTGGGCTTCTAAGGTTTACATCTGAACCAACAGCAGACTAACCTCCACTGAATGCCAGTTATACTGAATTGTTTTGTTTTTACAAAGATGGTTCCCTTCAACTTATCTGTCCTGCTTTTCTGTGGTTTAATATTCAGGGTTTCAGTTACATGGCTATAGTCCCGAAATATTAAAAAGAAAATTCCAGAAATAAACAATTCTTAAATTTTACATTGTACACCATTCATAGTAGGGCAATGAAATATTATGCTGTCTTGCTCTGTCCTGCCAGGATGTCAATCATCACTTTATCCAATGTATCCACCATCTGTACCCCACCTGTCCATTAGTCCCTTAAAAGCCGTATCAGGTATCAGGATATTATTATGATTGTTCTGTTTTGTTACGTGCTAACACCACAGAACAATAAAAACAGTGTAAGGATGCTAACTTTTGCCAATTTACTCAACATCGTAAGTCCCAGCCAGACTAGGCAAGAAAAGGGAACAGACAGCCAAAGTGGAAAGAAGTTAAACTGACAGCAAACAATGTAATCCTACATATAAGTCCTAAAAACTCTACACAAAAAATGGTATAACTTGTAAAAATTCAGTAAGTTTTCAGGACGCAAAATCATATAACAATCGGAAACCCTCTATTAACAACAAACAGCCCTGTCTCTCCCCACCCCATAAAATCAAGAAAACAATCTCATTCAGCCAGCTAAAAATGAAATTAAATTAAGTAAAATACAATTTAACAAAGAAGGGAAAAGATCTATATCTGGAAACTGTAAAACACTGATAAAATAAATTGAAGATACAAATAAATGAGAGCGATAGGAAGAATTAATATTTTTAAATGTCCATGCTAAAGCAATGTACAGATTCAAAGCACTCTCTGTCTCTGTCAATATTCCAATTATATTTTTTTTAAGAAATGAGAAAATCAGTACTAAAATTCATATGAAATTACAAAATACTGTGAACAGTTAAAGCAAGCTCAAGCAAAACGAACAAAGCGAGTGGTGTCACATTACGTGATTTCAATACCCACTACAAAGGTACAGTAATCAAAGCAGCATTATACCCGCATACAAACAGACACATAGACCAATGGGACAAAATGAAGGACCGAGAAATAAAACCATGCATTCACAGTCAGTTGGTTTTTGACAAAGGTGCCAAGAATATACAATGGGAAAAGGCAGTCTCTTCCACAAATAGTGAATGGACAAATGGATAAGCACATGCAAAAGGATGAAATTAAACCCTCATCCCACACTATATGTAGACTCAACAGTAAGGCTGCACACATATGGCCAAGGGTTATATGAAAGAAGTCTCAACGTTACTATAATACCATTAGGGAAATGAAAATTAAAATCACAATGAGATATCATCTCACACCAGTGAGACTGGCTCTCATAAAAAAGGAAGGACAATTGTTGGTGAGGATGTAGAGAAAAGGAAACCCTGACACACAATTGTTGAGCATGTAAATTAGTACAAACATCCAAGAAAACGACATGGAGGCGCCTCCAAAAGAAATTAAAATAGAGCTTCCTCTGATGCAGCAGTTGCACACTGGGAATACAGCCAAGGAAATGAAATCAGTATGTCAGAGATACCACAATGGCCAGGAAGTGGATCCAACCTAAGTGTCCATCAACTGAGAGATACATAAACTATGGCACGTATAGGCAATGGAGTATGTAGTGGTCTAAGAAGGGAATTCTGTAATCTGAAGCCACACAAATGGGCCTGGAAGATATGTTGCATGAACTAAGCCAGGCACACGAAGATAAGTCTTGCATGATGTCACTTATGTGTGGATTATATGAAAGCTGGACTCAGAAACAAAGAATAAAATGGTGGTTATCAAAGGCTGTGGGGTGGAGGAGGTTTGAGCAAAGGACAGGAAATGTCAGTTAGACCAGAAGATTAAGTTCAAGTGATCTGTCTTACAACATAGAAACTACAGTTAGTGGGGACTGGAGAGATGGCTCAGTGGTTAAGAGCGCTGGCTGTTCTTGCAGAAGACCCGGATTCGAATCCCTGCACCACGTGGCAGCTAACAACCATCTGTAACTCCAGTTCCAGGGAATCTGATACCATCTTCTGACCTCTGTGGGCATTGTACAACATGGGTGCACTTACATACATGTAAGGAAGACACCCATACACATAAAATTTTTCAAAAGTAAGTAAAATATTTTTTAAAAAGAAACTACAGTTAGTGACAATGTATTGCATATATAAAAATTACTAAGAATAGATTTTAAGGTTTCTCAATGCAGAAAAAAGTCAGTGATGTATGTTATATATGTATATGCGTATATATTTATAATACAAAGAAACCCCAAATCAGAAGGGTTCTTTTGCAATTCTTTTCATGTTATTCCTTGTAGGCAATTTTAATATATCCTCTTTATTAATGCGTTTGCTACATTTTATATTCAAGAGTTTCCGCCGAGTGTCCCCATGGGTCAAGAGGTAACTCAAAGCCACTACAATCAAAAGACAAATCAGAAGTATAGTAGGAGAGGGAGGAAATTCTGCCCCAACCAGTTGGCAGCTGATGCCTGATGGACACTGACCATGGCAACTGGACTCTGACTGTGGTAGAATTAAAAGATTAAGCCTAGAGGCACAGGACCCAGATCAAATTCATCAGGTCCCAGAGACGTACAATGAAGACTTTATTATTAGCAGTGAGGAAATAACCTGCTAAAATTCCTGTCCCAGATCCAAAAGTAAGGAAAAATACAGATGTGTGTGTGTGTTAATAGAGCCAAAACGGTCCAGGAGTTTGTGTGCTGAAAATAATTTGCAGTCACATAAGGAAAGCAGAATAAACTTGTAGACGGCTCTGTTCTGAGTCTGGAGAACCAGTCTGCCTGATTTTCTCAAGGACACAGCTTTCCTAATTCTTCCATGATGTTTGGTTAAACGCTGACCAGAAAACAGCTGCTGTACTGTGTTTGACAAGAAGGGAATTCCTTATTTTCTATTTAGTCTGTGCATAGCATGGCAGCCCACACAGGAGTATGCATCAGGTGTTTGTCTTAACAAATGGCATCATTCCAAAAGGCAGTGAGCCAGGAGAGCTCCCAAGCCTCACTGCAAAGATAGGGATACCTGGCTTGGATAGATGAGGGAGAGAGGCACACAGGCAGCACAAATCAAATAGATTCTGGCGCTTAAAGACACAGGGGCTATAAAGTCTGGCTACCCAGTCCCAAACCCAACAGTTTTGAATAAGAAGAGAACTTACAAAACATTTTACAACATTAAAAATCCCTGCAACACACTCAACTTGTGTTCTCTCATTTCACCTCCAATTTCTCAAGAAGACATCATCTGGAACGCTGGAGCTGCTGTTTCTACAAATGCTTTGGTTAACTGCGTCAGAAGAAGCCTGACCGGAAGCAGACTTGGTCTCTGCCAATCAAAGAGCATGCTTACATGTATGTCGGTGACACATTAAAGAAGCAAAGAGGGCTGCAGAGAAGAAAGACTCCCTGTCTCAACATAAAATATAATAACTTGGATTCAAGTGTTCAACTTCTAATGACACAGTTTAATTTATAATTTTCTCATTGATTGATTTTTGAGACAGTCTCTCTGTACCCCTGGTTGGCATGGAACTCACTATGTACACCAAGCTGGCCTTGATCTCACAGAGATCTGCCGGCTTTTGCCTCCTGAGTGCTGGTCACATAGTCCTCTTAAGTACAACTTGTTCCAATTATCATAGCACCTAAGTAGAATAAAGGGTGATGATGCTTATTAAAAGCAGGTATGAAACCTACATAAGAAGGAATAGCACAGCCCACATGCTTCAAACACAAGCACAGAATGTGTATGAGCAGAAATACCAGCTAACTCTTTTGACACAGGCTTTCCCAAGCACATACATCTCACGCTCTGAAAAGAAAAGGGGAAATCAGAAGGAGCTTAGTGATGAGATGTGTGCCTCAGCACCTGCTACCCACTTCTTTAGAATCACAATGCAGAGGAGAAATATGTGTCATGTTTGTTTTGTTTTTTTGTTTGTTTTTTTTTTTATGGTCTTTTTGAGACAGGGTCTCCCAGTAGCCCCAGCTGGTCTGAACTCACTATGCAGACCAGGCTGGCCTTGAACTCACAGGGATCCACCTGCTTCTGCCTCCCGAGTGCTGGGATTAAAGGCATGCGCGACCACGACAAGCTATTTCATCTTTCTTTACTGCTGTATAGAACTCCATTGTGTAAATATACCACATTTTTGTTAACCACTCATCAACTGAAGAGCATTTAGATTGATTCCATCTCTTAGCTATTTTGAAAAGAGCAGCAACAAATATGTTTGTACAAGTGTCTCTACAATAGGATGAGTTCTTTGGGTATATGCCAAGGAGTGGTATCCACCTGCTTCTGCCTCCCGAGTGCTGGGATTAAAGGCCTGCGCTACTACTCCGAGCTAAGAAATCTGTGTCAGTTTTTAATCCACCAATTTTCACATCTATCTTATAGTAAAAACCTTTGCTAAATTAGCGTTTCTATGAATTAGGATTCTGTTGAATATACTTGGTAAATGCTTAAATCGTCAGTCTATATGAAAGTTTTAAGTCCTTCAGTTGACATGATATGGAGATGCTGGGCCCGTGGGCTTTGTCCACTCCCACATCCCTTTATTTTATAGGGACATAGTGACAAACTCACCCCAACCAAGCAGGTGGAATGTAGGCAGACTGGCTCATAAGCATCAGTCCTTTCCACTCTTGTCATGAAGAAAAGCTTCTTAAATGTGTGGAGTAGAAACACTCTTCAGAGGATGGCTTAAATTTCAGAGATAAGCAGGAGAGGAAAGTGATTTTAAAGTGCAGCTCCAGATTCTGATAGACTCATCCTCCTACGCCCCATGTGGACTTGAAAGCGTTAATCTCTCAGCTTCAATACCCTCTTTGCAAAGGGGATCTTAGCACCCCCTATTTCTTAGAGGTTTGTAAATATCAAATGTAATAACGCGTCAGCACATATCATAATGATCGGCATGCTGTAAACTCCGAACAAAGAATAGCTTTTCTGCAATGTGATCAGTATATCATAACAGCACTTTTGTTTTCCAAGAAGAAGCACAAAAGTAAAATGTCACTGCCTGTAGAAAGGGAAAGTTTGCCGGCAAGAATTGTGAGGTATGTTTCTAATTTGGTCTGAGGCTGGAAGGCTGTCCTTGGTGACTCTGTGGAGGATTTGTAAGGGGCTCTGTTAGCACTAGAAAGGAAGTCTGGGACTAGCCTGAGATGCTGGAGCTGGAGTTGACAGAATGTGGCAGCCAACTCCTGACAGTTAACATTGGCAACCTAACATGATCTAGAATCACCTAGATAGGAAACAAGCCTCTGGGCATATCTGTGAGGGAGTTTCTAGATCAGGTTAGTTGAGGTGGGAAGATCTACTCTAAATGTGGGCGGCACCATTCCATAAGCTGTGAACAAAAAGATGACCAAGCACCAGCATTTAGCCCTCTCTGCTTCCTGACTGAGGATGCTATGTGACCTGCTGCCTCACCTCACCAGCCTCCTGTGTCAAGGGAGACTGTAACCTCAAATTGTGAGCCAAAATGATCCCTTCCTTCCTTCAGTTGCTTCTGTCAGGTATTTTGTCATAGGGAGGAAAACAGTAACTAATACACAATTTCACAAGGCATCTCAGAGACATCTAGAATAGATTCTCCAGCTTCCTAAGGTGGTAGCGATGTCAAGCAAGGTCAAAGACTGCAACAGGCCAGTTGAGCACCATTTTGATTTTGCCGTTGCTCTTTGGAGCGTTAGCTGGGAAGTCTTCCTGAAGATCGGTTTTTGGTTTTGCTTTTGATTTCTGAACTCTGAGCTCCAGAACTGTGGTCAGAATTCTATGCTGGACACGTGGTTGAGACATCAACGGAAATAGAATGAAGATGATGCAGGGAGGATACATAGAGAGAAGGGCCCAGGGGCAGACTCCTCAGCGTGGGTCAGGAGCAGTAGAAGCAATGCAAAGGTGAAGAAAGTTGTAGCCAGAGAACCAGGGAGAAAAACATCTGAAGCTAAATGCGCTTGAATAAGCAAGCATAGACCTTAAGGATAAAGCCTGCCTGCCAGACTCCTGATGCTCTCACTGTTGGGTGGGGACAAGATCCAAAGTCCCGCTTCCCAGGGGTCGCGGAGGAGCCATCTTGGCTCCAGGTGCAAAGCTTGCTGGCAAAGGAGGCCAAGTCTTCCCCCACTCCTCATCCCCAACACCCTACCCCGAATCAAAGCCGACCAGCCTGCATGGCTTGGTGTCTGAGCAGCCTGCCAATCTGCTCTACGGCATCCAAGCCTAAATCGGGACTGAGGCGTGAATCCTTGGCAGCCAATCCGTGCACACACGGTGGGAAGCCTCTGATCTGGCTGCACCAACAGCAAGAGTGAATGTCATGTTTACCCTTCACGAAGTTCGAAATAACAGCACTTCGAAATTAGTCAGGCTTCTAATAAGCAATCTGAGAGGTGTGGAGAATGCAAAATGGTGTTTGCAAAAAAGCTTGTGGGGAGAAGAACACCTGTTTCAGAAGCAGCTTGTTAGAGAGGACGGATTCCTCGGCTGGGGCTGAGGGATTCCAAATCGCTGGGCTGTGGCTTTGGAAACCACATTTGCAGCAAGCCCTGCAGATGATTCAGATGTTCACCCAAGACTGTCAGCCACCGGTTCCAAAAGACTAGAATATCAGATTCGAACTCACACACAGCACAGCACCGCCTGGGGAAAAAAATAATGGGGAGGAAACACCATCTTTTCCTCATGGTAAATAATCCTTAGCAGAATTGTGATGCTTTGTAAAACTGTATCAGCTCTCCTCTCTCACTTTCTAAATGATGTCAGCAGAGTTCTCTTTCTGTTTCACTCTTTGTGATCAGCACACCATGAAATGCTTTAAGATACTTGCAAAGCAGGGGAAAAATTACCCATGTATTTCCTCCAAAGAAATGCATTTCAAAGTCCATTAATAACATTGACAAGAAAAGTCCTAAAACCTTTTAACTTTTTCTCACCAGATGTGGTGAGTCACTTTTGTCTTTTTATTTTTATTAAGCACTTTTAATTGAGGCTCATTTTTCTCAAGTATAAAAATTGATCTATTTTTCACACTTAAAAATATCAATGCCCAAATTCATTGTTGCATATAAACTTTGGAAATGATTACTTGATTTCCGTTAGGGGAGAAACTAGAGTAGTTTATGTTCCATTGTGTTATTCTAACACTGTGTCCTCATTTGTTGAAATTCTTTTTATTAGAATATTTTATACCATAGTGGGCTTCATTATAGCATTTTTACCCACGTTTTAAAAATGCTTTCCTCCCCAACAACCTGTACTTGTCTACCTTCCTGCTGGCCTCCTTCCTGGTCCCCAGTAAGCCCCTTCTCTTTCTGTCTCCTATAAATGCTTTTAAGATTTCACATGTGAGAGAAATCATGAAATACCTGTCTTCCTGACTCTGGCCATTTCATGTTAACACAAGGATCTCTAGCCCTAGCTGTTTTCCTGAAAACAACATGATTTCATTCTTCTTTATGACAGATTAATAGTATGTCTTAGTTTCTTATCTTTGCCCTGGCAAAGGCAACTGAGGAGAGAAAGGGTTCATCTTAGCTTTCAGTTTCAGAAGAGATACAGTCCATCATGATGGGGAAGGAGTGAAGGCAGGAGGCCCAGCTGTCACACTGCATAGGCAAAGTGGAAGGAGAGCACAAACAGGAAGTGGCCCAGACCATGAAACCTCAAAGCCCACCCCCAGTGACTGCTTCTTCCAGCAATGCGCCACTTCTGAAAGGTTCTATAACCTTCCAAAACAGCCATCAGTTGGGGACCAAGTGTTCTGTTCAAACACATGAATCCACGGGGAGGACATTTCACATTCAAACCACAGTAGAAGACATTGTAAAACTACTCATTTTCTTTATCCTCTCATTCATGGATGGGCAAATAGGCAGAATCCATGGCTTGGCTGTTGTGAGTACTTTTGTAGTAAGCATGTGTGCAGGTATCTCTGCTGTGTTCTGTCTTTGATTCCATTGGTGTGTGCACGGGAGTGGCATAACTGAATGTTCTGCGTGTGTGCTAGCAGTGACAAGTAACTACTAAACGACTATTGTTGTACATGTGATAAAGAATATGAACATGGAAATATTCACTCCCACTCTGTGCTGATACCTAGAATCAGGATATTAGAAATCAATTCATTAATTCAGGCATTTCATTCTTCGAAATCCCAGTGAGGGGAGAGGCTATGGGAGAGTCACCGTGGGGAAGGGGGTATAAAGATGATTAAGATGTTCTGTATGAAATTCACAGAAGTTCAATTAAAAGTTTACAAAATAAATGGAAGGGCATGAGTTACAGTTAAGTCCTTACAAGCTTGTTTTACAAATAAGTGAGAACATGGTGCACAGAGATGCAGCTGGAGAGCCTGGGGAGATGAGGGCTATGAGAAGCAAAGACCATGAGCTGCCTCACCCCTTTCACAGGATCCACATTCCCCTTTTGTGGGAAGCATCCTCCCCTCTCACTAGATCTACTCTCCTCTCTCCTAGGATCTACCTTCCCCTTTCATGAAATCTACCCCCTCCTCCCATCACATCCACCGTCCCCTCTCCCAGAATTTACCACCCTCTCCCAAAGGATCCACCCTCCTCTCTTATGGGACCCACTTGCCTGTCTCTACTAGAATCTACTTTCCCTTCACATGCGATCTGCCCGTCCCTCTCCTGGGATCCATCATCCTCTCTCACATGATCCTTCTTCCTCTCTCACAGTATCTACTCTCACCTCTCACATCCAATCCATCTCTCCACAGGCTGCTTGTCTCTCACACCCTCACACCTCACAGCATGTGTTGTGGAAGTAGGTAGAATGTTGAATGGCTTAGATGAAATTTCCCACTTCTGTGAGTGGATAGCCTTAGCTCCAAAGGGGTGATTGCCTTGTACAACAAAGAAGTCCACCCTACAGATCTGTAGGAAGAGTTCAGGGCAGAAGAGACATGTCCTTTAAGTAACAGAAAACAGATGGATGTGCCTAGTAAGCAAGGGCTACAGTGTGGGGTCCATGTTACCAGAGGCAGGGACTGAACAGTGAGGTCCTTTGATTCTGTCTTCATGGAGTCCAGGGCTGTGCTGGGTACACAGAATGAGTCCTCAGTAAAGGCATGTGACAAAACATGGTTGTCTTCTCCCCAAGCTTCCATACAATACAGAATGGTCTCCTTAGCTGACACTTGAGAAGGATGCAGTAGCCCCCACAGTCTGCTCAAGGAAGGCTAGAGCTGAAGATTAGATGGACATAATTGCACTGACTTCCATCCATTTACTATCAAGCCCATAGGGACATTTTAAGGGTTGATACTTCCTGAGATCAGCCAATGACAGTGGGTAAGGGGAAGAAATTGCTTTACACAAAGAGGTGCAGCATTGTTTGTGGAAAGAAAACTGGTATTGAAGCCATGAAACAGGAGCTTAAAATAAAACTCTAAATGTTCACATCAAGCTTTCTTGCCTGTTTCCTTGTATGAGAAATAAAGGTAGTAATAACTGTCTAAGGTGAGGGTTATCTATAATAACACCTATATCAAAACACTGCCTGCTCATGGGAAAGATTCTGGAGATTATTAGCTACTATGGGTAACTGTGAATTCTAAACTCTGAATGGAGTGAGTTTGATAAAGAAGAAACTGTTTAGAGTCACTAAGAACTCACTATAAGAAGAGAGCTTTACAGCATGGCTGGCTGTTGGATAATTAGTTGGTTAAGTAGATGTTTGGTTCTATGGATGGATGGATGGATGGATGGATGGATGGATGGATGGATGGATGGATGGATGGATAGATAGATGGATATCTGACCAGGTGATTGTTTGGCTAGCTGGCCAGCTGATTAGATGGATGTTTGGTATGCAGCCCCTGGCAGTTTGCAGTGCAAGGACACATCCATCAAGAGCATCCAAGCATCTCCTGTGGATGGTGCAGCCTCAGAAATCCAATTCTTCCTTCCTCAGTATAAGGAAGAATTCCCTTTGTTCCCATTGCAGCTGCAAGACAGGTTTATGGTGAGGTTTGCAGACCTATAATTCCAGTATTAAAAGCTGAAGTCTCATTTCCCTGATCTTCATAGACTCAGGATGGATTTTCTCTTTAAAAATCACAGTACAATAGCCAAAAGTAGTGAAAAACAGCTAACTTTTATTTATAGCTCACCAGAAGCACCAGAAGCCATGTACTGCATAGCACAGCACAATGAGATTTCTTTTACCCTGCTAATGCTTTGTGCTTACCCAGGCGGAGTTCCTCTAACTCCCTCCTTCCCTGGGAGCCTGCCTGGGCCATTGTCTCTCCTTCTCCTTCTTAGCTTCTCTTTTGCTATTCCTGCTTTCCACTGTTTACAAATATGTACATACCCACCTGAAATAGAAACCCTAATTATGTCAGCTATCCATTAACTATCCACAAAAGTAGCTGCTATTGGAATTTGATGTGAATCTTTCTAGATTTTTTTTCCTTACACTGTGCTTAAATAAGCACACGTTTATGTTTGTATATAATATGTATGTGTATACATATTTTCCAGGAACATATATGCAGCACATACTTGTGCATGTGTGGTATACCTATTTATGTATGTGTGCTGGTATGCATTCACATATGCTATGCATGTGCATGTGGAGGCCAGAAGTCAACAGTCAATGCCTTCCTTTGTTACTTCTCTGCCTTAGCTTTTGAGCTAAGTTTCTCATTGAACCTGAATTACACCATTTAGGCTAGGTTGGCTGGCTAGTGAGCCTCTAGAATCTACCTGTCTCTGTACCACCATGCTCAGCTTTTATATTCATACTGGGGTTCTGAACTTGGGCTCTACCATTGAGTCACCACCCCAGACCCAACACACATAGTTTTTAATAAAATGAGGCTACATGGATATCATGGATATACATTTTATTCAGGAAGTAGCTTGCCACTTAGCAGCATAGAATTGATCACTTAGATGATCTATTTTATGGTTTATGCCACATTGTGTTGTATGTTTATAAAAATACAATCACAACAATAGGTTGAACACCCTAGTCATTTCCATTTGTGAACTGTTAACAACTCTTTAAACTCTCAAAAAGTTATCCAAATCATTGATGCATCAGACCCAAGAGGTATGTGTGTGCACACACATGTGTATGTGTGGTATGTGTGTGATGGAAATATATTTGTGTGCTGTATTCTATCTATCATCTATCCATCTATCTGTGTATGTAATGTGGTGTGTGATTGAAGTCTACTTGTGTAATGTATGGTATGGTGTTTGAATGAGAATGTCCCCCATAGGCTCATAGGAACACCATCCCCAGCTGGTGGTGCCATTTGCAGAGCTTTAGGAGGTGCAGCCTTGCTGGAGGAAGCATGTCACTGGGAGCTTTGAGAGTTCATAGCCTTGCCCCACTTCCACTTTTCTCTCTCTGCTTCCTATCAGCCATCGGAGATAGGAGCTGTCAGCTTTTGGCTTCCACTGCCATGCCTGCCGCTTGCTGCCATGTCTCTCTACCAAGAGGGACTCATCCCTCCGGGACCATAAGCCAAAATGAGTGCTTCCTTATGTAAGTTGCCTTGGTCATGGTATTTTGACACGGCAACAGAAAACTAACTGATAAAGAAGTTGGTACCAGAGAGTGGGCTGAAGAACCTGACCACAGTGTTTTTTAGAGAAATGTGGAAGACTTTGGAACTTTGGACTATTTGTGGTTGCATTCTGTAAGCACAGCTTAATGGGCTATTCTAGTAATGATGGCCCAGCGCAAGATGTTTCAGAGAGAAGGGGAAGCAAGGACTCAGACAGAACTGGGCTGGAGGTCATGCCTGTGGTATTTTGGCAAAGAATCTGGCTGCTTCTATCCAAATCCTAGAACTTACCTGAGGCTAAATTTAAAAAATGATGAAGTGTGTGTGTGTGTGTGTGTGTGTGTGTGTGTGTGTGTGTGTTATGTGTGTGGTATATGGTATGTTTGTGAGAGAGAGAAAGAGGGAGAGAGAATGGTATGTGTGTGATGTATGGTGTGTGTGTCTGACTCTGTGTGTTATATATAATGTGATGTATAGTGTACATGTGGGTGTGTTATGTATGGTATGTGTGTGTATGTGTGTGTGTGATGTATGGTGTGTGTGGTATGTATATGTGGGTGTGATGGGGGTATATGATGTACAGTGTTTGTATTAGTCACTTTTCTGTTGCTGTGATAGAAACACTGACCCAAGCAATTTATAGAAGGAAGAGTTTATTTGAGCTTATGGTTCCAGGGGAATTACAGTCCATCTTGGCAGGGAGGCATTGGCGGCAGAGGTGGCTGGAGGAGGAGCGGAAGCTAAGCTCTCACATCACAGGAAGTAAAAGAGCAAGTGGACTCTGGCAAGGCTTAAGAACTCTCTAAGCCCACCCCCAGTGATGTGCTTCCTCCAGGATAGCCACACCTTCTAAGACCGCCCAAAACAGCACCACTGTGTGGGGACAGAATGTCCAAATACTTGGAGCCTATGGAGGACATTTTCATTCAAACCACCACAGTGTGTGTGGGGGGGGGGGGTTATGCACACACGGGCTCTGTTCTTCTTGAGGTAGAAGGTGGAAGATTAAGGAGGAAGTCAAGTGGATTGAAATCAACAATAAAACGACCATTCCCCAATACTAAATGTACTTGAAATTTATTCCCCTGCATCTGTAGGTAAATGTCCTTCTGTTCTTGAAACAATAAATCCCCATGAACTTCCCATAAAGTTTTGCAGAAGCAAGCTGTGAGATTGGTTCCATCAGAATCCGTACAGTGCTGGGTTTATGCACTTTCCTGTCTGAATTTTAAAGTCCTTGTTCACTCTCCAGAACCCCCAGCCTGGGAAAGGTCAGGATGCGACATGTTTCCAAGCCTCTGTACCCTGGGTGGCTGCCAGACTGTTGGAAATAATTGCTTTCAAACCCCAGCTTATACCACCATCCATTCAGCTTCAAATCAGCATAGCCTAAGCACCATGCTGTGGCCCTTGCGACTTTAACTTTTGCTTTTCTTATAATCTAAATTTGGTTTTACAAGTTTTGAGTGAATCAAAAATCTCTATTCTGAATCTTCAGTTTTCCCCCCAAAACCCCAAAGGCAAGACAAAGAGACCCAAACCTGTACTTTACACCCTAAAATTCTGTGGCAGGAATTGGAAATCAAGCCATAAATTGGCATGGCCTCCCATACTGCACTGGAATAAATTTTTCCATGTCTCATTGTCCTGGCAGGCTCCTTTCCACCACATTATCTTCTGGAAGTGCCAGTGCAGTTCGGCAGCAGACCTCTTCATCCAGAGAAAATCTGCAATGTTGTGGTTCAGACACCCCTTGGTGTGGTCTACACAGGCCCTCAGGGCTGCCCACCCAACAGCCTCTTCTGGCGAACATGCCATTTGTTACCCAAGGCACTCAGCAACCACTGAAGCCCTCTGTGCTGCCTTTTACCAATTCCCAGATTCACTTGAAGTTCAACTATTAGATGGCTTTCCATGTGCACTTACTTGTTTTGGTTACATAACACAGAATGCCAAAACTCCTCTAAGTCTTACATGACTGCAGGATAACTGATGTCCTCTACAACACCTTGAGTTCCCAACACGGTCACCCCAAAGCACTATGTGTCTGAGCGCCGCTGTTTCACAGCACCAAACAAAGGAGGATGATGGCAAACTAGAATTCTGCCCTCTTGATGCTCTCTGATCCTTAAAGTTCAAACCTATGTTTTCTTCTTGATGCGCTATTCGTTTTCACACCAGAAATGATGGCCCTTAGCTGCTGAGTGGAATTTGTTTTCAGCTTCCTTGTGCAAGTCCGTCCTCCTCGTGAGAGAGAACTTGTGAGCAGCAAAGAAACTACAGCACAGGCTGGAGAGACGGCTCAGCCGTTCAGAGCACTGGCTGCTCTCGCAGAGGACTGGGTTTGGTTCCCACCACCCTCATGGTGGTCAACAACTACCCGTAACTCCACGGGGATCTGATGCCCTCTTCTGACCTCAAGGACACTGTGCACATCATGGATGCACTTACAGATGTGTAGGCAATACACTCATGCACATAAAATAAAAATGATAAATAAAATATTAAGAAAGTGCAGCACATGATGCAGAACCCCAAACTGCCCACCTCACCCTGCACAGAGAAGTCTGTCATTTTTCTATTGTTACTACTACCTCTTTGTCCCTTTTTGAAAATGTTTCTGTCTGATGCTGCTGCAAGAACTCTGTGAAGAAAAAAATCTTTTTCCAATTTACAGATAAAGAAACTGAGGTTTTCAAAGATGCCTCTCCATCCTCTTCTGTTGGCCTTTGCACTGCAGGTCAGCTCCCTGCTTTTCTGGTCCACCCCAAACACAGGAAGCAGGCTACTGTTTTCAGTAAGAAAACGACAGTATTCATGCAACAGGATGTATAAACCTTTTTACTTCCTGTAATGAAAAGAGCACAGAAAGGAAACTTTGATGTGTGTAACCTAATTGTATGGATACTATCAATCCATTACCCTGCTCATGGAGCGGCTTCCGATCTTCACATCCTTCGCTCTCCTGAAATGGGCAGCCTTTTTCTACATTTTTACTCACCTAATGGATTTGATATAAAGTCTGTTTTTCTATGGATGTGAGGCTCTGGAGGTTTTGTGGTCTATCAATACATAAAGACTGCCTCTCTTTATAGCACCCCTTCCCCACACGGCCGCCCGTGTAGCTAAATGCATCACAGTGTTTTATAAGCCTGCTGTCCCTGTTCTTCATTACAACAGAGAAGATAATAAAATAGGAACTTAATGGCATTAAAGCATGAATCACAATTATATGAAGACAGAAAAAGGTACGAGGAAGTAGATATTGCAGTGAAGACAGAAATTCCATTCACAGAGCTGACCACAGGGCACAGACAATGCCCAATATCTTCAACTCACTGAGGAACCTTGCCCATGAAGGTGGCTGGCAGCTTAGATCTTTGAAAAGGAAAACTTGACATGCATAATCCCAAACCTGGAAGAGCTTCTCCTCCTGCTCTAAATAGCCCTTTGATTCTGAAAGTAGGGTTTGCAAATGATCACATCAATCAACAGCATTAATTAATAGCGAGACTAGCAATGGTTTGAATTCTTAAACACATTTTTCCCCTATTCAAAACACACATATTACCTGGATGTGGTGGTACACGCCTTTAATCCCAGCACCTAGGCGACAGAGGTAGGTGGGTCGCTGTGAGATGAAGCCAGCCTGGTCTACATTGTGAGTTCCAGGCCAGAGCTGGGGCTACAGGAAGACTCTGTCTCAAGAAGAAAAAAAAAAAATGCGTGCACCTGGCTAGCTATCGCTGTTAGGGAGTTATAGAAAATATAACCTCTGCTCCCCGAAATTCACAGCTTCACAGAGGGGAGAACACATGAAAGCAATAATGGCATTGTTATGTGCATTGAGAGATTCAAGATGTCCTGGGAACACAGAGAAGCAGCGCCCCCAGCCCCTGAGCGGCCAGGCAGGAGGAGGAGCAGCTGGACTGAAGTCCAAAGACTGAGTAGGAAGCAGGCAAGACGGCAGGTGTGTGAGTTGAAAGGAGCAGGACAAGGAAATTGGTGAAAAGGTTGAGGGTGCGTTTATTTCTTCCCACCTTCCAAACGTTCAAGTACACAAAACTATTTCAAGAAAAGGAAGCAAGCCAGACCCGACAGCTTGGGAGGCTGAAGTAGCAGGCGGGATCATAAATTCCAGGCCAGCTTGGCTATGGAGTGTGGTAAAGGCAGGAGGATCACAAATTCAAGGCAAGTGAGTTCCGGACAACTTAGTGAGGCCCTGGTTTGAAATACAAAGCTTTAAAAGGGGGCTGAAATGCAGCCCAGTCATACAGTGCTTGGCTATCATTATGAGGCCTGAGTTCAGTTCCTAGTACTGACAAAATATGTGGAAGCAGTATCAGTGAAGGACAGAGCCACAAGCAATGCTGTGGGTGTTGGGAGCCATGGGAGGAGAGTGCTGCAGGAGTCAAGTGGGAAGACCTGAGCTGGGACAGGCTTCCTGTCCGACCGCAGGCAGCTTACAATGCACTCTGCCAGATGTTTGGAACCATTGGGGTGTTATGCACGAGTCCAAAACGGTGACATTCCTTGGTTGGCCTTGCAAAAGATGGATTTAGGATGAACAGCCTGGGAGGTAGGACGAAGGTAGGAGGCTGCAGCAGTCTGTAGTCGGGGAAAATGGCCAGGGCCAAGACCATGGGAGGAATGAAAAAAGGCTACAGTGTGTAGGGTTGGAGGCTACAGATTTGGGGCCATGATGGTTGTCTAGATGGGAAGAAAACACCCCTAGGTCTCTGGTTTGAGTGAGAGAATGAGAAAGCTCTACTTTGTAGGGAATACCACAGGTAGAATTAACTTGAAAGAAAATTGTGTTCCCTTTCAGATATTTAATATTTGAGCTTTCTTTAGATCAAGATGAGTCTATTTAGTAAGAAATGCATATCTGGAGCATAGCTTATAGAGACCTAACTGCGTGCATATATTTGGAAATCACTAATCTATGATCACTACTAGAAATCATGAAATTGTTGAAAGTGCTCAGGAACAGAGGGGGAAAAACACAAGCATTCATTCATTCCAGAGTCATCCAGCGTGTTCAAAACAGGCACTTCCAGAGTTGCCGTCTCATGGCCACCTTGGGGTACTATACTGCTTGTGAAATACCAACCTCTAGGGGTAGATCTAAACCAGAAAACTCCAACAGGCAAGATACAATACATAGCTCGTTTTTACAGAGTCAAGCAGATCTTCCCTTTCTGTCTGGCTGGGTGCAGGAGAATTGATCTTCAAGGTCCTTTTTTGGAATCAGACCCATGGAATCCTTTGGGGTTTATGCAAGTCCAAAATATAAGTGAAAAGGTTTCTATTATGTCTAGTTATTTATTTCTCCACTACTGATTATTATTAATTGTTAATTCTAAACCCCAACATCCTGAGGATTGTTCAGGTATACCTAATGACCATATTTTAAAAAGTTAAAAAACAATTTAGGAACCTACTATGGAAGGCATTTATAAGAAAAAGTAGACATTCCCTTCATCCTCCAAACATCCAAACACACACAACTGTTCCAAGCTCTCAAAAATAAAGCAAAATCCCTTCTTTATGCCATTTACATTTAAATGATCCATTCCTGAGTTCAGCATGTGGTTCCCATGACTAATTAGGGACAAGCTATTTTTCTCAGAATCTAGCTACTGGCTTGTGCAGTGTTGGGAGTGTTAGGAGCACCATGATCTTCAGAGTTGGGGCAGCTCATGTCCTCTGGGGGCCTCAGCCCCATTCTAACTCCAAAGAACCCAATCACAGAGAGATGTCAGATGAAGTAGTTATACTGATGACTCTTCCTGCCAGTTGACAGCATTAGGTCCCAGCAGTGGAAAGAACCTTCTAGAAATGCTGCAGAGAGAGCAGATGACCAAAGCTCAAGGGTGGCATTGTCCTTGGAGCCCTCTCTTGTGAGGTTAGCTTGCTCCGTAAAATGAGGCTTAGTATTCAGCAAAAGCTACTCTTTCCTAACCTGAATGTACAAAAAAAAATTTAATTAAGGGAGTTGTTTTTTTTTCTAGTCCTCATAAGGAAACCTCTACAGATAGACTCAAATCTGCATGCAAATGAAGCCATCTGGTTTATTGTCAACAGCACCCAGCCCATACTAAATAATGGAAAGCTCATTGCACAATACAAAGAATACTCAAATTTTAACCTTTGGGTCACTAATAATTTTCAGAGTAATTAGTCTCTTCAAAGCTGGTATTTACATTGGAAATTGCTTGCCATTTAAAGCAGAATTTATGTATACACTTCTCTGGGAGGGCCAAGAACAAGCCATTTGGTGGACTGAGGAAATGACTGAACGTAAGTAAGAGAGGGTGGGCAAGACAATGAGCAGCTGGAGCCAGCACAGCTCCAGGCTATGCCCACAGATTTCAAGCATCTTCACAGACTCTTCAAGCCCCTGCCTCCCCGGCCCAGGTCCCCAGTCCCTACCCCCCTCATAGGGAGGAAAGACTTAGGAGCCAGGCACAGTGTTGCTGGCAAGTCTGCTCTGCAGTTATCCCTGGAAAACCACTGTTCAAATAGAATTCTTTGCGTTGCTGTCTCCTTTAGTGTCTAGTGCCTTTTGTTTATCTCAGATTTTTAGCAGAACTATGTACCACTTTGCTTCTGCTGAATCATTCTCCCGTTCATCTGTTGTGAATGACTTTTTTAATCATTGAGGAAGGCTAGGGAGATGGCACAGTTGGTAAATGCTCACCTCACAAGCCCAGGGATCTGAGTGCAGTACCCAGAACACGTATTCTGACCAATGAGAGACCCTGCCTGAAAGAGGTGGACAGCATTCCTGAGGATGACACCTGAGGTTGTCCTCTGGTCTCCAATCACACATGCACCCCCATATATATGAATATATATGAAGTCATTAGGGAGATGAAACAGGGAACTCACAGCATCCTTGTCTAGGAGGATTATAGTGATACTAAAATCTATCCATTTAGTATACATGAGTAATGTTTATCGAACATTTGTTTTGTGGGTAGCATCCTGCTAATTGCATTTCATGGAATAGCTCCTGTGATTCTCCCAATAGAGGTCCCCTTTCTGTTCCACTGTACAAATGAGGAACCTGAGATTGAGGAGGGTGATCTGCCCAAGTCACCCAGTGGGTTAAGATGGCGAAGACAGAATGGGAACTGAACTGTCTGATTCCAGAGTTGCACTTAGAACCAATACACAGCAACTTCACAGAGGGACCTACAGGCCAGAGTAGCCCTGGAGACTTCTTGCTGTCCTTCCTACCCTTCCACATCCTTGATCCCTCTCTTTAGTGGAACTACCACGACCAAGGCACTGGGAACTCTTGTGTGGTTCTCAAGTAGACTGTGGCCATTCTCTGTTACCTCCTTCTCTTCCTTCTCCATGAGGGTCTGGGACACATTACAAGTCATTGCTCCATGACTAACAGTAAAGGAAAACCTACAAGTCCACAATGCTAATAGGAAGGTGAGAAACAAGCTTCAATAGACAGGCCAAGGGGTTCCAGAATAAGGGCCAACAAATGGGAGGTGAGGATGGGGCCTCAGATAGTCAGTGTAGGTATCATTAGCTCCCTTCCTGTGACCAGCCACTAGCTGCCTTGTTCTCTCCATGTAGGGGGAGGGGTAAGGCTCCACACACTAGGTAGTATAAAGTATAAATGGCATGCCTTACTAGAAACATTACTGGTGTGGGAGTATTTAGAGTGTCTGCTTAGCCTTCCTCCTTTCAGCTCCACAGCACTGACTTCCAGACACATATTCTTCATGAGGAAATTGGAGGAGTTTTTTTCACCAAAAGAATTGAATGATCTGTGACCCCCCCCCCGAAAAAAGACGTCACAGACACTGACATTTGGGGACTCCTAATGAAACTAGAAGCTCTCCATGTTGTACGGAGACTCAATAATCATCAGTGTCATCCCCACCCCCAATACACATGGTCACATCTCAGCTTCACTATTCTGTACAAATGGATGGGGGAGACCCACCAACCATGTAAGGTGTGATGGTTTGAATGAGAAGTGATTCCCCACAGGCTCGAGTCTTCGAACACTTGGCCAGTTGGTGGTGCTCTTTGGAGGCAGTCATGGAACTTTTAAGGTGTTCGGCTTTCCTGAAGGAAGCATGTTACTGGGGGTGAACTTTGAGTGTCTGTAGCCTTGTCCCACTACCTACTTACTCTCTCTGTTTCCTTCATGTGTTTGAAGAAGATCTCTGCTCCAGCGGCCTCTGCCATACCTCCTACACCATGATATTATACTCTTGTCCCTCTGGAACCATAAGCTGACATGAACACTTCCATAAGTTGACTTAGTCAGGATGCATTATCACAAGAGAAAAGTAACCAATACAACCATGTATGGTCATGAAATAAGTAAAAAAGCAACAACTAGGAAAATCAAGGAATCTTAGGAGCTCCAAAGACAATACAAAAAAAAAACAGAAGAAATGTTTTAAGAATTAAATTAGGGGCTGGAGAGATGGTTCAGCAGTTAAGAACACTGGTTGTTCTTGCTGAAGACCCAGGTTTGAATCCCAGCACCCACATGGCAGCTAACAACTGTCTGTAACTCCACGTCCAGGGGATCCAATGGCCTCTTCTGTCCTCCATGGGCATTGCACAACATGAGTGCACTTACCTACATGCAGGCAATACACTCATACACATAAAATAAAAAATAATGAAATATTAAAAAATAAAAGAATTAAATTAGTATGTTCAGAAAGATAAGAAACTAAGACGTTATATCAAAAAAGTGCCTAGAATATAATGTTATAAAAAAGAGATTATCAGAAAATCCATATACTTGGAAATGTAAAATATGGTAGCTGACATTAAAACACAATAGCAGGGTGCTGGGGGTATAGCTCAGTGACAAAGCACTTGCCTGACGTGTGAGAAACTAGGTTTGGTTCCCAGCACTGTAAAATCAAACAGAATACATTGCAAGGCTGAAAACAGTATCAAAGGGTTACCCAAAGAAACTGAATACAAAAAAAAGAAAAAATTAAGAACAAAAATGAACAAGAAAAATAAGGATAACTCTAAAATTAATACATATTGAGATGGAAGAATCAGAGAAATCATTAAGTCCGTGACCTGATGTAGGGAACACACACACACACACACACACACACACACACACACACACACATCCCTACCTCCAACCAGACACGGTATTCAGAGAACATTAGTTTTCTCAACAGCAATTCTGACATCTTGACATTTTTTCTCTGGGTTTTTCAACTAGATGTGAAGCTGAATAGCATTCATGAGAAGAACAAGGATTTGGAAAGTTAACCTCAAACACTGCTTGACGCTAAGTGAGACTGTGTTTGCAGAAAATAAGGGTACAGACCCAGAAACAGGACTCCATGGAATCTCCAGATCTGAGCATAGGGTCCAGAAGACTGGCTACACTGCTTACTTTTCTGTTACTGTGATAAAAAAAATTCATGACCTTATAAATGGAAGACTTTATGTGGACTTATGGTTTCAGAGTGATAAGAGTCATCATGGTAAGGGAGACTCCATGGCACCCATAGGCTCCTGACCATATCATAATGAAAAATGTGTTTAGTCCAACTTCAACAGTCCCCAAAATCTTTAACAGTCTCAACACTATTCAAAACCCCTGCAAAATCAAAAGCCAAATTATATACTTTCAACATACAATGTCAGAGAGTACATATTCCCATTACAAAAGGGAGGAAGCGGGGCATAGTGAGGAAAGATTGAAAACCAGCAGGGCAAACACCAACACTTCTAGCTCCATGTCTGATGTCTGGGATTTTAGTTCCAAAGGGCTTATATGAGTCTGCTCCTCCAGCTTTGCTGCCCACAACATACATCTCTATCTGGGCTGGTTCCACTCCCTGTATATGGTCCTCCTTTGCCGATGGCTCATAGCTCTGGCATCTCCCATATCTTGTGATCGCCACCATAACCCAGGCTTGATGTTCACAATTTCACGTAATGGCCTCTTAGGGCCTCTTGGCCTATCAGAGCCTTTATCTCACTGGGACTCTCCTACCACACACTGCCTGGCCTCAGCATCTCTCCAAAACCACAGAGGACAAATCAATGGCTTCCTCACTCTTGCCTCTTTCATGCCTTTAAGACTAGTAACACGTGAATGGCACTGCCAAGTTAAGCTGCCAACTTGGGATATACCATGGCACCCTTGGAACACATTGCAACTGTTTTAGTATGTTGTTGTTTTCTGGGAACAGAAAATTCCTTGAGCCTTTTCCTTTCACCAATTGAAAGCTTACCTGGGTGGGTCTTTCCCTGACAGTACTCCTTTATTGTTCAAGTACAAATCTGGAGGCTTCTTTATGGCTCTACTCTCCCAAACAATGAGAGCCTCTTCCAGGACATACCTTGAAAACCTCATTAAGCTTGCGAGTGCTCTTTTTCTCCTGTTCATTTTGTACTTCTTTCTGTCCCACTTGCTCTTCTTCATTGTAGATCTGCATAATATTTACCATTAGTAATCACACCACAGATACAACATCAGGTTGTCTGGAAATTTTCTCCACCAAGAAAATTAATCCATTGCATTTCTTTAATTTAGCCTCAGACAAGTTCTTAGGCCAGAAACAGACAGCAGTCAGATTATTTTTCAAAATATTCCAGTTGCCTTTAAGTCCTTGTTTCCATCTCCTTCTGGAAATTCTTGAGCCAGGTCTTTGCTAGACTATCCCATTAAAAGAGCCATTAAGCTCCACTTATAGCATTCAACCACTTTCTATCCAAAGTTTCAAAGTCTTCCATGTTCCTCCCAAAACCAACATGGTCAGGGTCTTCACAAGAACAGCCCATTCTATGGTACCAACTTTGTAGTATCAGTCACTTTTCTTCTGCTGTGAAAAATAAAACATGACCAGAACAACTTACAGAAAGAAGGGTTTATTGGGCTCACAGTTCCTGGGGGATGAGAGTCCATTACAGCAAGGGAGGAATGGCTGGAGGAAGTCAGAGCAGAAAGCCGAGCACTCATCTTCAAGCACGTACAGGAAGCAGAGAGAAAAACTGGAAACTGGGACAAGGCTATGAACTCTCAAAACCCCCCCACTTCCCCACCCCTGTCCCCCAGTGACATGCTTCCTCCAGCAAGACCGCGCTGCCTAAACGTTGGCGAAAGGCAGTCCTGGCGGCAGTGGAGAGCAATCCCAGGACAGAAGTTTGACAGCAACTCCAAAACCCATACATCCAGATGGAAACAGACAGACATGGAGGATCTCTTCAGAGGTCAAAGCTATGGCTGGTAGACAGCAGGTGACGTTGAATGTTGGGAAAGTTTTTGAGAAAAGTTTTATAGTGATGTTAGTTCATTTACAGTCCATGGTAAGGACATCGCTAGCTAAGCAAAGGGGGAAAGTATTGATCCAAGTGAAACAAAAAGAATTATACAGAAGAGAAAATATAAATAGATTTGTTTCCTTAGTTCATTAATGAATAATGTTTATGCAACCTTAAACATATAAATGCTGACTGTCCACAGAACCCCAAATCTGCAATTTGACTGTTTGGAGGAAATATTGCAAAGGGGACTAAGGAGGCAGGCTCTCTGTAAAGGTGCTAAATCCTTGTCTAGCATCTAGGAAGATCAATGGAAAATATCTAAGGGTATAAATTAATAAATTCCTAGACAGTTATGTGGGTCTGTGGTCTGTATAGGCTGTGTTCGTGTGTGTGGAAACCAGAGGCCAACTTGGGGTGTCTTTCGTATCACTCTCTACCTTAGTTTTTAAGACGGGATCTAGCTCAAACTGGAATTTACTGACTAGCTGGGCTTGCTGACCAATAAGCTCCAGGAATTTACCTGTCTTCACTCTCCTAACTTCTCAGTACTCTGGCCCCATCCTGAATGTTACTTGGTACTGAGGATCCAAATTCACATTTGTATATCACTACGCCCACTGAGCCAACCTGTACAGACCCCAGTGTAGATATTTTTAAAATACACAGTTATAGCTAAAAGACTTCAAGGTATTTTAAGGGACTGTCTATGGGTTTAGACTGAAGAGGTGAACAAAAGGGGCAGGACGGAGTTTTGGTGTGCCCCTCTGGCACCATTAGACATTTATAAATACAGCCATGTAATATTTTGTAAGGAATGAAAATTAGGCTTAAAATTAAATATTGTTACCAGGCAAGGTGGCACATGCCTTTAATCCCAGCACTTGGGAGGCAGAGGCAGACGGCTCTCTGGGAGTTCAAGGCCAGCCTGGCCTACATAGAAAATTCCAGGCCAGCTGGGGCTATAGGGAGACCTTGTCTCAAAAAGACCAAAAACAAAATAATAAATAAATAAATAAATATTGTCCCTTGGAAAATATCTTTAGGAATTCTAAAGTTGGAATCTCATACCAAATACTCATTGGTCAAGTTAAAGTAAATGTTGTTGGAGAATTTGAATTCATATCCTGATGTGGCACTTTCTGCTAGTGACTGCCTGACATTTGCAATGATGCCGAGTACCAGTGATGCCAGGTTTGCTGTCAGTCCGCACTGACACTTAGATGGAGGTGCTACCCTGTTCCCTCTGGACACACATGATAAGCCTGGCCTGACTCAGTGCATATTTAAAAAGCTTCTCTTCCACTACAGACTCATTTTCAAGCTTGAGGAGCTTTCAATGTCATTCCAACCACTGTGCCAACCTTCTGAGGACTGTCACTCCATCCTGGGGCTGCGTCCTTAGGCCTTCTTACCTGCCTCATGATTCTGTTACCGTTGACTGACCCTTTTAATCTCAGACACTCATTTCTATTCTGCATCACACCTTCCCTCTAGGGTTCCAACTTTTCCCCCTTCTGCCTGTCCATGCTGGCCCCACCCCTGCTACCTGCTGTGACTCAGTCCTTGCCATCCAGGGACTTTTATTCCAACTTGGTATTCTCATGCGATGTGCTTTCCTCTCCATAGCACTGACCTTGATAGCAAGTACAAATTGCAGCTGTTTCAATAGCCCTAAGGTTATGAGACCATCAGTCTTACAAATGCTTAGCATTGTCCAATGAAGTCTACAGGGAATAATAGAAATAAAGTCATGAATGAAGAAAATGATGGTGTGCTGGTAGAATCAGTGTCCAGTTATCTGTAGGTGCTAAGGCAGCATTAGCCTTTATTGGTACTTATTTAGCATCTTCCGTACTAAGCTTACACATAAAGTACATTTGCCCCATGAAGAGTTTGCATATGGAATAGAACTCAATATAACAGAGGTGCAACTAATCACTTATGCATTTATTTAACAATTATTTATTGAGTACTGGCCATGGTCTGAGGCCAAAGGTTAGTGAGGTGAAATGGTTTGATCCTCGCTTTCACAGAGCTTATGGCCAGTTGGGAGCAATATAAACAAACAGTAATAATGCAATCAGCTCCCTGCATGGTGAAATTCACTGCACACTGGGAAAAGCTCTTGTGTTATTTGTTATAACCCAGAGTCTGAGAGACTGGGTAACAGGCTTTCTGAACAGAAAGGGCCACCAGGGTCTGGAGCATCAGTGTACAAATCTTTTCCTTTATACGGGACTCATCAAAACTAAGCTCACATCCCACTAAGCATGTTTGCTTGCTTGTTTGTTTGTTTTCAGGTTTTTTTTTAAACACAATCCCTCTTTTCTTTTTAGTTTTATTTATTATTTTTATTTTATGTGTATGTGTGTAGGTAAGTGCACCCATGTCATGCAATGCCTGCAGAGATCAGAAGAAGCTGTCAGATCCCCTGGGACTGGAGTTACAGACAGTTGTTAGCTGCCATGTCGGTGCTGAGATTCAAACCTGGGTCTTCTGCAAGAACAACCAGTGTTTTTAACCACTGAGCCATGTCTCCAACCCTAAGCATGTTTGTTTATTCATTCTTTGTACCACTATATTCATATACTGTGTACATGATACATTATAACCAAAATAGACACTTAAAAGGAAAGGCTTTATATCAATGTGGTGGCTCAAGGTAAAAGTGCTTACCAGGTAGGCCTGATAACTGGAGTTCCATCCTCAGGTCCCACAGTAGAAAGAGAAAATCAACTCCCAACAGTTGTCCTCTGACTTTACACTCTCCGTGGCTCATATGGTTCCTATATTACACACACATACACACACACACACACACACACACACCATCACCACCACCACCACCACCACCATCATCATCATCATCCATACAACACACATGCACACTAGCAATAAATAAAAGACCTTTTAACATAAAGAAAGAAAAAGAAGGGCTTCTCAAGATAAATAGAGATGAGTCCTAATATACTTTGCCTGTGTCCTTGTGGATCACCTACAGGAAGTTCAAAGCAGGCGAGCTGTATCAGCAGGCCAGCCCAGAGGAGAGGCCTCACTATTGCTGATCAAGAATCTAGGGTCAATGAATTCATCCAGAAATTTAGGACAAGTAGCAAAGGTAGCATGTGACAATCCAGACACTTCTAGGATCACAGTAAACACAACTTACACAAGGCATAATTTCTCTGTGAATAAGCCCATTCAAGAGACCAAATTAGATTGAAGTTGCTTAGTGAGCACAGAATTAGAACAAATGGAATTGCAGTCTGTAAAGAGTTTCATCAAACTAAAATAACTGATTGAACTGCCCTTCTCCTCTCTGGGGATATTCCTGTTGGAATAACCAGACCTGGACCTCAAATAAATACTGACATGTTTTACTTTTAGCTTGCCTTTTCTGAGAATCACTTTAGACAACTGCCCTTCCATTAATGCATTACCACCTCAGAAAATAAGAATGTACTTGATTAGATTGAAACTTTAAAACGTTAATTACATTCCTGTGCTAGGAATTCAACCTAAAAAGACAGAATTGCTCTGCATACGGCTGGAGGATCGTGGTGACCTAGGTCTTGCCAGGATCTTGGGTTATTAAAGGACTCTTGGGTTATTAAAGGACTCATTTAGAACAAGCAGGATCCTCCTGGTCCCAGGTGATGCCTGTTCACCCCCTCCATCTTGGGACTTTGATGGGTGAGACCACTGCTCATTTGATTGAAGTTTTCTCAAAGGAGTCCTTCATTCCCTGGCACCTGGAAAAGTGAGCCTGCACCTCTCTCCATGTATGGGACACCAGCTGTTAACCAACGAGGAAGGTTCAGCCCTTAAGTGACAGCAGCAGCATTAAGGACAGTAACGATCCTTTCCTTTCCAATATGACCTCCACACGTTTGTATTCTTTTTCACATAAAGAAATTATTTTCTTCTACTGAAAGCTATACTTTTGCACTTAAAACAAAATAGCATACAACCAACCGCACAAACACTTGTAATGAAAGACACCTTAAGAATAGTCACTATCGCCCACCACCACTACTTTTTTTTAGGCAGGGTCTCATGTAGCCCAAGCTGGCTTTGAACTCACTATGCAACTGAAGATGGCCTTGAACTTCTGATCCTCCTGCCTCTCTATCTCTTGAGTGCTGGCATTACAGGTGACCACACAGTACTAGGCATCAAACCTACAGCAAGACTCTACCAACTGAGCTGTAGCCCCCATACTCCAAAATCATGGTTTTCAGTCATATTTTCACTGACTTTTTGGTTATGTATTATCTACTAAAATAAGCACGAGGAAGATCATTAGTCTGAGACAACTATAGAGCATAAAAAAGTTATAAACTATTTTATGTCATCCATTTAACAGGTGATATGTACAAATTCAAACCAAAACCCAACTTAATGTAAACAGTAAAAAAAAAAAAAATCAGCTTAACCAATCAGAAACCATCAATTGACCACATGCTGTATCTGTGGATTCAGCAACTGCAGATCAAAAATACTTTTTGAGGCTGAGGAGATAGCACAGTTTGTGAAGAGCTTGCTGCGCAAACACAAGAACCTGAGTTCAATCCCTAGAACGCATGTAAAATAAAATAAAAAGCTGGGTGTGATGGCACACGTTTGTAATCTCAGTAATGGGGAGGGCTGGAAAGGCAGAGCCTAGGACTCAATGACCAGCCAGCCCAGCCTACTCAGTGAGCTCCCGGCCAGCCAATGACCAAATCAAGCTGGCAAGATGGCTCAGCAGGTATGACAGATGCCTGGCAACCTGTGTTCCATCCCCAGAGCCCATGTAAAGACGGAAGGAGAGAACTGACTCCACAAAGCTGTCCTCTGACCTCCACCTGTGCACTGCGGCATGCATGCCAACCCCCCCCAACATAAATAGTTTTCTTTAAAGTGAACAGCACCTGAAGACCAACACCCAAGGTTTACCTCTAGCCTCCAGAAGCACAGATGTATGTGCACACACACACACACACACACACACACACACACGTGCACTATACACATACCAAAAAAGTATTTTTCAGATTTTGCATCTAATCTGAACATATGCAAACGTTTTCCTGTCATTACTTTCTAAACAATGCAGGATAACAACTGCGTCATAGTCTTTGCATTGTATTAGGCATTATAGTAATCCAGGGATAATGCATTTTAATATCTGTCAGGGTACTGGAACTAATCCTCAAGGGATAATAAGATTCAACTGTGTTGCCTTTGTCTTGTTTGTGCGAGCACTGAAGTTCCCTTTCTTGCCCCTCCCCGTACTGGCACAAAGCCACTCATAGCCTGACATTGCTTTATCGAGAAGCCACTGAGGTGGCTCACAAAAACTCCTTAAAATTTTTTTTTTAATGTTGCTGAATTATTATTATTATTTTTGTCTTTTTTGAGACAGGGTCTCCCTGTAGCCCCAGCTGTCCTGGAACTCACTATGTAGACCAGGCTGGCCTTGAACTCACAGATATCTGTCTGCCTCCACCTCCCGAGTGCTGGGATTAAAGGCGTGCACCACCACGCCCGGCAAAAAACTCCTTAAAATTTTAACGTGCATTTATGTAACTTTAAACATCCCATGCACTTATCTGGATATCACTATATCCTAGATGTCTGCAAAAACAAAAACAAACAGCATTAGGGAAGTAAGGAGGTAATTTAATATGTGAGTAAAACAATATTGTGTTTAAAGTTATGGCTTATGTGTAACAGTGCCAACACAAAGTTACCTTCATTTAAAAATAGTGATTGGATTTAATGTCGCATATGTTCATAATTTTCATAAAAGGATGGAAAGTGTAGTTTGTATATGAGTAGAAATCAAGGAAGTGAATTTAGTTCATCTGTTGTGTTCATTGGAAGAAAGATTTAGCACATGCCATTAAAACAGATTTTGGATATACAACCTAAAATTGTGGTGAGAAAACATCAGATAGGGCTAACATAAGGAAAATTTGAATAAATAACTGGCCCATATATTTCAAAATTATCCATATTTCAAGGACAAAATACTGAGGAACTGCATCAGATTGTAACTAAAGAGACAATGCCTGAATAGGACAGATCAGAAAGTAGTATTTTTTTTCTTTTTCTATTGTCTTAATTCAGGTTGCTATAATAAAATATA
>NW_008335054.1:2679826-2735136 GCF_000622305.1 Nannospalax galili
GCTAACATTTCATGACACGGGTGTGCTTACACACATGCAGGCAATACACTCCTACATATAAAATAAAAGTAATAAATAAAATATTGTAAAAAGATACAAAGCTGAACACAAGTAAAATAAATAAATATAATATAAAATTTTTTTAAAAAAAGAGAAGCAGTCCCAAAGTGAGAGTAAGCAAGTGAGCTGAGGGACAGCCCCCAAGCATCTGCCCCTTTATGGGACTTAGTAGTCCCTGGCCCTCCCATTTGTATTTCACAGACTTTCCTCTGACCCGACATCCCCTGTGCATGTTCTGTTCCTCAGGTGAAGTCTAGGCGAGGAAGAGTTTCCAGTCTTGCCCTGCAAACTGGCCTCTTTCATATGTCAGTCTTGATGCTTAGGTTTCCAGTCCCTACTCTCCTCACACCGGAGCTGCCTGCACAGCTCCCTCAGAAATTGCTCACTACTTGATAACCTCAGGGAGGAGCCTTGGGGATAACATAACTCTCTGAGGTTCCTGAGTCTTACAAGTTTTGTGAACTTCCTGCGTCTTACAAGCCTCCCTCCTCTCTTAAGGGAGAATGCTTTAATTTGGTGAGAATAGCTACATAATGATAACTTTTAAAAAGTCAGAGATATGTGTGTGGAGATTTGGTGTGAAGTGGGTTAATGAGATAAGAGGAAGCCTGGTCAAGAAAGAGATCTCTCTTACATACTTCCCTCATCGAGGAATGAATTAACCTGTCTGCTCTCTTCTTCCCGCAGGGAATTATTGGAATGCCGCTTCCTTTCCAAACCCATCATCCTACCTACACTTCTCTACCTTCCAAGGGGAAACTAGTGCTGACATTTCTTTCTACTTCAAGACACTAATCCCCCGGGGAGTGTTTCTTGAAAATCTGGGGAACACGGACTTCATCAAGCTGGAGCTGAAGTGTGAGTATTCATTTCCTGTTGCTATTTAAGAAGTCACTCTGGTCACTTCAGGCTGGTCCTGGCCTGGATGATCAACTACCTTGTGCTTGAGACAAGGACAGTTCCTCAGCTCTAGAACAGGACTAGACAGTGGAGTGCAAAGCTGAGCCCCTGACCTTGGGACGCTCCCAGAAAGCGAATGCAGGCAGAGAGGCCTCCGTAGGTGGCAAGGAAGATGAGCCTCCTCTAAGGATATGGAGAAACAGTAAGGCTCTTTGTTTAACGTTGTTTTCTAAGGAGACTGGTCAGAAGTAAACAGGAATGTAACAGCACAGTCTGAGAGCAGGGAGTAGAGGAACAGCATTAAGAAAAAGAAGAGTAACAAATAGCAGGACTGAGGCAGCCACGGACTAGCTCTCTTGTGAAATACTGGTTGCTTAGTTTTCCAATAGACGCCAATACTTACACATACTGTCGAAGTGTAGCGTCAGAATTCATTTGGCCAATGTCACAGGAATGAACAGAAGCAGACCAGGGTAGATGATCTTTAGCTCCACCCAGCTGGCCTTGACATCAACAATCCTAAAGAATTCTCCTTTGAAAACTACCTCTGCCAGAGGACAGGCAGATTCACAGACAGCAATTCTTATGTTACCAGGGCTCAGTAAAAGGGCCCAAGTTCCCATTTTAGAATTTACAATACACAGAACTCCAGGTTAGATGAGTATTTGCAAATGCCAGGCTCTCTTAGTTGTTGAGACAAGTCAGAATTATCTATCAGACTCTGACCTGATGCTCAACAAGACTCAGTCTCCTGCTGGGTATGTCAAAATGACATCCTGACATCTGTGCCCTTTACATTACCTATCCTGCTCCTGGTGTATGCTTCTGGTCCAAGAATGACCCCAAATCCATTTCCTGGTCTATCTCATGTTTTCCTCTATCTTGTACTTATAAATATGCAATATGCCATTTTTAGATCGTCTCAGGCCAACATTTTTCTGTTCAGAGCTCACTGGATTCTGGCAGACAGTGATATAGCAGAAAAGGTATGTTAGAGTTAATAGACTCAGGTTCAAACCCAGATTTGGGGGTGAATTATGTGATCACTTTGGATTCTAATTTTCCGAACTATAACATAGTGATATTAAACTGTGGGCATTATTCTGATGACAGTGTACAGACATTTGTAGATAATTTATTTCAATGTCGATTAAGTACTATAATTATCTTCCCAAGGTTGGTCATTCTGATCAGAATTTTTAAGTAAAATTAGATCTCTCTTGGCCCCTCTGTGCTGGTCCCGGGGTCCTACAGTGCCAGACATTCCATGGTCACCAAAGGTCAACTTGAGACAATGACTGAATTCATTGTCTCCCATCACTAAAGATTAAAGACATGGACCTCACTGGGGGTAGGAAAAGTGGAAGCAAGCTTTCTTAAAATTTACAGAAAAATGAGAAGTTGAAAGAAAAGGAAAAATTAAGAAAAAGTGACAGAAACTTCTGAGAGAGCAGAAAGTGTTTCCAAGAGGAAAACACTGCCAAAGTTCTTTGTCCAGGGCTTTTTATAGGACCACGGCAGAAACTGGACAAGGGCTGAAGACTCTACTACAGTTGGCTATCGTGAGCCAGTGGAGGGCCCACATGCTCTGTGCATGTCCCCCTGACCCAACCAGGGAGATGGTCGTGTTCTGTTCTTTTGGAGTAATTGAAACCCTCCTTAGTTCATCTCAGATGAACTAGATTTGTTAGTTATTGACCTTGACTGCTAGCTGTTAGTCATTTGACCAGCACTCCTACCCTCTGACCTTGCAGGGTCTCAAGTACATGCTCAGCCTATAGCCCTGTCATGGCAGAGAGTTAACCCTACACAACTGCCCAGACATAGCTGCGGTCTTTCCTGTTACCTCATGTCTAGCCCCTTGTCTGTGAGTAAGTCTGAAGTTGCCTACAAGGCAGAAACTTCACGATAGAAGCCATCCTTGCCTGCAGTTTAGTCTGTTACAATTAGCTGCATTAGAACCAGAATGTAAGAAAGGACACCTAGTACCTTATACATGTCCCTCAAGGGCCTGGCAGGAGAGGAGCATGTAGCTGGCCCAGAACCCTGACCTCCTCGTACCTACTTAGCTTGGTTATCTCAAACCTAACTACAAGTGCTCTTATCCATCTTCCTCAGTGTTCTGGGCCTTGCTATGTTAACCCTTAATTTTCTTTTATTTCCCTATAAAATTTTTTTGAAATTTTAGGAATTTCAAGCAATGTATTAATCATATTTAGACCCCTCCTCTGTACTGCCTCTCAATACCCCAGCCCAAGTTCATGTACTATGTCATATATATTTATACATATATATGAATTCATATAGAGATATATAGATATATGAGTCAAACCTATGGTCTCCATAGTACATCCACTAGCATCTGATCAACCTATCCAGCATCATACCTTTAAGCAAAACTGACTTTCCCTCTCCCAGCAGCTGCCAGTTGCTAATGGTTCCTCAGGCAGGGCTGGGACCTCCTACCCACCTCCCCACTTCCGTGCTGGGATTCTGTCTGGCTTCCACTTACATGTGTCTTAGGCATGCTACTACCACCATTGCTGTAAGTTCATGTGAGCAACTGCCCAGCCATCTGGAAAACTCTGTTCCCTTGTGGTCATCCACTACTTCAGGTTCTTACAATCTTTCCACCCCCTCTTCCACAATGATCTATGAGCCTTGAGAGGCAGAAGTTTGATATAGAGTCATTTTCAGGGATAAGCTCCCTGCAGTCTCTTATTCTCTGTACATTGACCATTTGGGGGTCTCTATGTTGATCACCATGTGCTACATGAGGAAGCTTCTCCGGTGACAGTTGAGAGATGCCCTAATCTATGGGCATAATAAGTCCTTAAGAGTCAGTTTAGTGCTATGTCTATTTATCAGAGTAAGAGCAGTAGGCTCTCCTCAGGTTTCTAAGTCTGATATCGGTGTCAGGTGTGGGCTCTGTCTTATGAAGTGGCCCTTAAATTCAGTCAAAAAGGAGTTGGTTACATGCCACTATTGCACCAGTGGGCATATCTTGCCAGACAAATAGCTTGTAGTATTCACAGATGGGGAAGGTTGATGACTACTTTTCTCTTGTAGCATGCATAGCACCTTCCAGCACTATGAAAGCTAGGCAGTAGAGATGACGCTTTAAGGTCAATACTGCTTGATTTCTCCTTGTATGTTCTACAACTCATGTATGTAGTGTCTTCAGCTTTAGAGTCTTACCATCAAGTTCTGGTGGGTAACCAGGAGCAGGAGCAATAGTCAGTACTTTTGGAAGGTCTAGGGGGGACCCCTGGTCAGCAGCTTCAGAAGAGGGAGTCCATTCATGGCACTGGGCATTTTCTTTGCTAACCTATGGTGTCCAGTAGGGACAATGTCCCCTGTCATAGGGTAACTTCCTTTAATCTCTTATATTGCATATGTATATACTTTAAGAAGCTTCTGTTGTGGTAGGTCTAATCTTATATTGTATATGTACATACTTTAAGAAGCTTCTATAGTGGTAGGTTTCCATTTGGCTTTTTCTAAAGGCTTTTAGTGTTAGTTGTCCCTCCCCATGCTCCTTCCTCTGCCTTGCCCTCCTATTCCTCCCCCATTTAACCCTTCCTACTCCATTCTCCCCCTTTCTCTCTCTCTATCACTGCATTCTACCTCCTCTTCCTTTTAACCCTTGCCTTTATTCTCACTGCAACACATGTGAACAACTTGCCGTTTTCAGCATGGGCCCTATTCCCTAGCCACCTACAAAGAGCTAGCCCCAGCATTAATTACAGATCTAATCTGAACCAGATCTGACTGAAAGGAAGACTGAATATATTCTGGCTCTAGAATTAAAACTAATTAATTTATTAATTAAAATACCTTCTCTACTGAATTATGGTTTAGAATTATTAAAAGGGGAGTTTCACTTCCCTCCATGAAAATTAAATTAATCAGATCACGTTCTTCTACATCAGTCGGAAGGCATTTTAAAAATATCTCATAGCCTAAAATAATTGACAATGCCTCATCTGAGCAATGCTGTAAGTTTCTATAACATCACTTGGGTTCTGCCTCTTTGTTTTATGCCCTTGTGTTTTGCACAGTCTGTATGAGAAAGAAGACAAGCCAAACTACAGAGAGCACGTATCTCTGCTTACCACTTGCACCAAAGAATTCCGTCTATTTCTGATTAAGAAAATTTTTCAGAGATATTTCAAATTCTTCTAAGTCTTCAGATTATGAGACTGAAACTCTACCTACTGTGCTGAGGGCCTTAACTACAGATCCCCCTACAATATGAAAGTTCTGTGAGTTACACCTTCCAGCTTGTCATATAACTGACCATTTTGGCATTTAGTTCATGAAGGGTGACGACATATCAAATATTCAAGGTGCAGACTTAAAACAGTTTCTTCTCGAGCCCCCTGTACCCATTGATAACCACTACAAGTGGACATACTCCTCAGATTGCTGACTGGTAGAAACCATCACTATATGATTCGCCATTAAAGTCCAAAGACGTCTTATGGTAAAGGGTGGGGAAAGGACGATTTATGTACTTGAGAGAAACCTCCTTAAAGTAAATAAGAAGTATTCTTTCCTTGAGGCTGGCAACCCTTTAGAGAAACCAAGGCACAAACTGGTTTACAGAATTCATTTGAGTTGATCCATGCTTCAACTTGGGAAAATGGAGATCTAAGCATCTTTGAATGTTCTCCCAGATTTTAAACAACTTTTTAAGACAAAAACCGCAGGTGAAAAGGGATATATTTGTTACTGTGTGCGTCTGTGACTGAAATACCTGAGAACAGTGTACAGGAAGGAATCATTTATCTTGATTCAGGGCCCCAGAAAGGTAAGTCTATGGTCACATGACTCTGCATCCTGGCACAGAACACCACAGAAGAGTTCTGTGGCAGAGGAGAGCTGTTTGTTTCATGATTGACCCGAAAACAAATAACAGGACATGCAGAACAGAGCTAGCATAAGACAGAGCCCCAAAGACATGCCCCCAGTGGCCTACCCCCTCCTAAGAGGCCCTGCCTCCTATTCTCCCCACCTCCCAATAATGCCATCATATTATGAGTCCATCAAGAGATGAATCCATTTATAGAGCCCTCAGGGTCTCATTGTCTCTGGCACCATGACAGGCACACACAGGTGTGTTCACTCGTCTCCTAAGCTTTTTGTAATCCCGTCAGGCTGACAATCAAGATAAATCCTCATAGAGTATTATACCAATTGTTTGTCACAAATTTGGACAAAGACAGACTTGGACTAAGGTAGAAAAATGTCTCCTAAGAAAGAAATTGGGGAACGTAAAAATTTGTTAAAGAAGGAAAAAAGGCAAGAAGAGCAGAGAAATTTCTGGGAAAAGAAGGATATTACAGAGTAATCCTGGTGACTATCCAAAGGATGGACATGCTCCACTCTAAGGAAAACAGTAGCTCTCAACACATGAACTATAAGATGCAGTAACTTCTGCCTGGTGGGATTTCGGTGTGTGCTGGGAAAGGGGTTGTACAAGACTCAAAGCCCGCTGAGGTTGACATGACCCAAGGCTGGTCTCTAATGTTTTTTCAGCCTAATATTTGACACTACCGTCTGCTTTTTCCTTTCCTATAAACAACTGGAGGAAAAAAATGGCATGATTGAAACTTGCTGCCACCTCATTGATCACAGTTATTCATGTCAACTCTCCTGAGTTGGCATTCCTAGGGTGGTGTGTGAAGAATTCTCAGTGGCTGACTTACGAGAAGGCTCAGGAAAGGTGTTTTTCTATAGCCAGACTTTCTTTAAATGGCCTCTCCTTTCTCTCTTTTAGTTTGTTAGGCTTTCTGATAGGAATTTAAATTTTGTTCCTCTGTGTGTCTCAAAGGAATTTTGTCACAGTGCATGCCTACATGTTGCTTTCCAGAATAGCAGTCCTGTTAATTAACTACATTGTGCCCTTCTGTCAAGAGTAGACGATTTCTGACTCCGAGAACAGTGAGCTTGTGTACCATAAGTTAATGAGATGCCATCAACATCTTATGCACGAGTAGGAAAATACGCAAGATAAAATCAGGACATTCTTACCCACTAGCATATTTTAAAGGTAAATTTTAGCTCTGTTTTTCTGTCATTATTTAATGTTCATTCATTCAGTGAGTGGTTACTAGGATTTAGGTACTATGCTCGGTGCTGAGGGAACACAGTCAAATCAAATACACTTCCTTTCTCCCACAAATGTGCTCATTTTGGAAAGAAGGTAAATGAATTGGTGGTTATAAAAATAACAGAATAGCTCAACTTTATGAGACCATTTTTTCAGATCTTGCTTAAGCTTTTTATACAAATCATCTCACTGTCCTAACTACCCTCTAAGTGGACAGATCATTCACATGTCTAGTTTATCAATGAGGAAACTGAGGCACAAAGTGAGGAAATTTCCTGGCCAGGTCACACAGCTCGGAAGTGCAGAGCTGGGGCTTGACCCCAAATATTCTGGCCCTGAGTTAAGGCTGTGAAGGTAGTGATGCACCGCCTCCCTCGACAGACAGAGAGTGCCTGCGAGTGTTGATGGGGAGTATTAAAGCCTGATTGGAAGGACGAGTTCTTCCCAGGGAATGTAATGGTTTAATTAAATTTTGATGGATGAACAGAAGTCAATAAAGTTAAGGGAAGAGCAGGAATCCGGAAAGGAAGGGCATTTCAGGATGACACCAAAGGAATGAAAATACTGAGGACTGAGTCAAGAGACTCAGAAGAGCACAGGTGCAGAGGGATCATATGCATCAGGGAGCTGCAGAGGTAGAGCTGGAAGGCAGGCCACATTAGCACCCAGTGCTCTCTGTGAGGGGCAGCATTGAGCTTGGCTTGAACTTGAAAGTGATGATGAGCTGGGGTATAACATGATCAAACTTGCATTCTCCATAAAAAAGGATGATTAGAAGCCACATATATCAGTCCATTTTTTTGTCACTATAATGAAACGCCTGAGGAAGGATAAGTTTATAAGAGATTTACATAGCTCATAGTTTGGGATGGTAAAAGTCCAAAGGGCGTGGTTCAGGTTCTTACAAGGCCCCTCTTGGTTGTGTAGCTCATGTTGGATGTAATGGTGGCTGTACACGCAGGAGTGGCTGATGACATAACCAAATGGGAAGTCAGAGAGAGATGAAGCATCAGGCTCGGGCTCTGATTAGACTTCCAGCTCAAGAAAGCTCACTCCTGACCAACATTTTCTTCTATTGGCAAGCTCTCCATGACCTAAGGACTACCCCTTAGGCCCTTCTCCTTTAGGTCGCACACCATTTTCCACTCCCACTAGGAACTCCAACGCATACAATTTTGGAAGACAAATGAAACTACAGCACTGGAGAAGCAGCACTGAAGCCCGTGTTAATATTTGGGCAAAAAGAATGGAAAGAAGAGGACAGAAATGAGGAGAAAATTCCCAGGATCTTTATACAGATAGTCATGACGCTAAAGGAAAGGTCCTAGAATGTAACTGTTTCCGGGTTCATTGTGTGCGGGAGCCCTTCACTGGGAGTATGGCATTCAAGGCAAGCTACAAACTGAATTTTGAGTATCTGACTTTGAGCTTCTGCAGGTTATAACTTGTTTAAGTCTAAACAAGTGGACATAGCTCCAAGGTGTTGAAGGTACAAGTGTAGGGCCCAGCAGAGAGGTCTGAATTACAGATTCAGTTTAGGAAGCAGCATCATATTAGGAAAAAAAGAGTTGGATGCATTTGGCATGGATGAGATTTAGAGAAAGGAAACAATATGGAAACAACAGTGATATCCTAGAGACCGAATAATAAAGAATAAAGAGAGTTGGTGTCCTAGTTTGTTTCTCCACTGCTGTCACAAAACACTGACCAATACCAAGGTTGGGGAGGAAAGGGTTTATTTCTCTTACATCTTCCAGGGTCACAGTTCATCAGGGAGCCCAAGGTAGGAACTCAGGGCAGGAACCTGGAGGCAGGAGCTAGAGCACAGGCCATGGAGGAACTCTGCTTACTGGCTTGCTCCCCTGGCCCCTGCTCAGCCTGCTTTCTTATACAATACAGGTCCACCTGCCCAGGGGTGGTGCCACCTATAGTGAGCTGGGCCCTCCCATGTCACTCAACAATCAAGAAGATGCGCTATAGACATGGCCACATGCCAGTCCAATAGAGGAAATTCTCCAGTTGAGACTCCCTCAACCCAGGTGTGTTAAGTTGACACTAGTGCTATCCAGCACAGTTGGGCACTATTGCGAAGTCACTAAGCCAAGGACCTGAAGTGATTATCAGAGTTAACATGGACAGATCCCTATCAAGTAAGTCAAGGTTGGGGATATAGGTCAGTAGTATAGCACTTGCCTAGCATATGCAAGATCCTGGGTTAGATTCCCATCACTGACAAAAAAATTAACTTTTTAAGTAATCACTAAGGTGAGTGAAGGTGTACTTGGAGATCAAGGGAAGATGATTTTATTTCTTATTCTTTTGTTTGAGGTGAAAAAAAATCTGGTTGAGGAAAGGTTACACATAGGAGACAGGATTGACTGAAGTCCTCTGTGGATGTGGGCATGAGTGAAAGTCATGAGCATTCCAGCACCAGACAGCGATGCAGAAAATAGGTCAAATGGACGACAGGACCATGGGCCACCAACCGGGCATTTCTTCTCCAAATCAGACCTGTTGTTGCTATTTTTTTGTTATCATTTTAGAGATAGCAAGAGATAGTGCTTTAGAAAAAAACTACTGAGGCACTTTTCAGAAAACTCAGGTTGTAGACATGTGCCCATCACTATCAATCGTGGGTGTACATTTATTTTTCAGGATTTTCCATAGGAGTAGCCGGGCTCCTTTAAAGCCCCTTCCTCCTTTACTGACATTACAATAACCATAATCATGTTCTCCAGGTCACATCATCACTTATACCTGCTGTATAAGGTGCTGGGGAAGATGCAGGGGACCCTAGGGTGAGGACAAGAGGACCAGACACCCTTCCCTGGGGAAGGACCCAAGCATGCTCACTAATGGAAATATGGTTACTGAATTTATTTAATTTTTTAAGCGTCAGGCACTGTTCTAAACTTTTAGAAAACAAGTGCTTAAGGGTTCACTTTTAAAAATCTACCCACATATTACAGATAAGGAAATGGAGGCACACAGGTTACTCAGATGATTTCAGATGTTGTTTTTGGTCATTTAAATACAATAAGTTAATGATAACAATTGCTGTAAGATACCATAAGCATTCAATGGTGAAGCGTGTAAGTAGTCCTGAAGATGAAGGGGGAGATGAGGCAGCACTTGTCATAAAGTGTTAGCTTAGCTGGATGGAAGAGTTGGGCAAAGAATTCCAGGAGACAGTATAAACAAAAGCTTAGGGATAGGGAACTGTAGGGGAAAAATATAAGTATCTACTATTTTTGCAGGGTAAAGTATGACCTAAGTAGAGAGCTTTAGGCTAGTCTTAGACCTTATTCTAAACATGAGCTAATCTACATAGTCAACCATTATTTACTGAATATCTGTTGTATATGTGCCAAAAGGAACCACAAGAAGAATAAGACATGGGTCCAGCCCAGAAGAAGACCCACTGTGGTGGGCTATCAATCTCTGCTGTGAATCAACACTTTGTGTGTTCTTTTTGTTTTGCTTTGTGTTTGTGGTAGTAGGAATCAAACACAGGGCATTACACATGCTAGACAAGTGTTCTGTCACTGATCTCCACCTCAGCCCTGAAATAGTATTTCAGATAAGAAGAAATAAATATTAGAAGTGTAAGCAATGGTGTTACCAGATGCCCTGGTTACCAGATGAGGCAATAGTTACTTCTTACTCAAGAATATTTCTGTAGTGATGACATCATTGTAACAGAGCTTCAAACTAAATGAGAATGAACATTCATGCCAAAATACAAAAGAAAAGATACTGAAGCATCATAGATGACATAGACACATCAGAAAGGCGCAGGCTCTGTCATACAGCAATGCGTCAAGGGCGCTGGAACACTATTTACATCACATCTCCAGCACCACAGCTACACCCGGCACATGGTAGGTACCAAATAGGCATTTGTTAAATGAATAAAATTAATGAATGAGGTGCTACTCTAAGTTAAGTACCATGAAAACCTGGGTAGAAAAGGAGACTACATTGAAGGGCTGGTGAGAAAAGTTAGACAAACACAATGAAGGGTACGACGGTGGAGCATAAAAGGTGAACTGTTGGAATTCAGGCTGCGTGGGAAAATGGTTTGATAAGAAATCCAAGGTGCATGTTCTAACTCAAGAAATAGAACTGGGTAAAGGTTGTGGAGATGGTTGTGTCACAGGATCTCCAAGTGTTTGGTATCCTTCGACATCACTGTTGAGGTGACAGTAAGGGACAGAGCAGACAGAGAAGCTGTGAGCCAGTCCTAGAGTTTAAGTGACAGAAATAAGGATGCAGAGATGTGTCTCAGGATGCCGCACTGCTGACTGAAGATGCTGGTGGCCTAGAATGCAAGGAGTACTAGAAAATGAAACTGCTCTCCTGGGTCCAAGATATGGATCACTGGGGTGCATTAAGGTCCCCCGAAGGTGGACTGTGGTGAGAGGGAAGAGCTTGGAAGTGTTTGATTAGAAACAGGAACATGAAGTTCTTTAGAAAAGTTTTAAGACATGTCTGGAGATATGGCTCAGTGGTTAAGAACACTGGTTGTTCTTGCAGAAGACCCGAGTTCGAATCCTAGCATCCACATGGCAGCTAACAACTGTCCCTAACTCCAGTTCCAGGGGATCTGGCAGCCTCTTCTGTCCTCTGCAGGCATTGCACAACACGGATGCACTTACCTACATGCAGGCAATATACACAAACACATAAAAAAATAAAAATAATATTTTTTTAATTTAAGACATTTCAGAGGAAATTTGTGAAAGAGATTTTATGGAAATACTTGAAGGGAATGTTCACTGAATAGAAAACACTATGGAAAAGCAACCAGAAACTGTTTAAACTTCAGCATAAGCTTCTATGTTGGCCAAGTTTGAGCTTTTCTAGATATCAGGATGAGTCAGAGAAAATGTCTGTGTTTAGTAGACATATTTACCAAAAAACAAAAAAAAAATGTGGAGATGGCAGTCTAATACCGTACTAATTTTAGGAAAGGGTATTAAGAAAACTGCTCATTTCTAACATGCAGCGTTGTGCAGCACATGTGCTCAAGCAAGTCATGGAAGAAAATATTCATCAATATATAGAATCAGAAGAGGTAAATTAATGGCAACTTATCATACACTATTTCAGAATTGGAGCAATTATTGATGTTAAAATGAGCTTTGCTCCTGTAGAGATGAGGAATGTGGAATTCCACTTAACTGGGCTATGTATGATAGGGTGTTATTTAGCATGCTTCTTTAAATGTCATGGGTTTTTACTAATAAGAATCAAATGTTAACATCTGGATTCTTCCTTTTAATTATTCACGCCAACCCAGGTTACCAACATGGATTTAGGATGGATTTTAGCATTTCTACGGCTTTACAAGTCTAGCCATGGTTCCCATTTGTGCTCAAGATTTGAAATCGGAAGAACAATTCTGACCTGATCACTACCATGTCTAAGAATACATTGCCCTTCCAAAAGAAAAATATTTAAAGATCTCAATATTTAATAGCAACACGAAGATTTTTTTATTCCTTTAATTCTTGTTTAAACTTTTAAACTTGAATTATGGATAATAAAATATTAGCATAAATTAAAGATGAAATGTGTGCTCTATTAAAACTGTCTAGCGTATGAGGTATTTGCATTTTCTTAAGTATTAAGAGGTCTGTATAGAGTCAATACATAAGATTAGATTGTATAATCCATATTTTTTCACTAATTTTGACCGATGGAAAAGTTGCTTGAGTATATGGGATAGGCATCCTAGAGTAATAAAGGTGAATTTCAGAATAGATTGTTCCCTAGGTATGAAAATTTTTCTAGGTAGCCTTCAAGTCCACCTCTGCTTACTGATCTGGAATTTTCTAGATAGGTTTAGGAAGTCATTCTAAGTTGGTCAAGTAGAAAAATTTCTCTATACAGAGTTTATGATCTTGAATTTTTCCCCCACACTCAAAAAATAGGCAAGCCCTTGGCCAGCCTCACATAATTCTTACAGGTGCCCAGCAGCCAGTCACCCAGTATTACTTTCTTCAAATGCTTGAGCAACTTACCTTCCTAGTGCAACAGGGAGTTCTTCCTTTTAAAGTTACAGTCACCTTGGTAACAGCTCCTTTGCCCTAGATTCTGGACTACGGAGTACCCCAGGAAAGAATCCTTCCAGTCACACTGAAAGTGATACTTGACCCTCTTTGGGGTCCTGATTTCTGCTCTGGAAGGTGGAAACAGGCTTCCCAAGACCATACTACAGGCCTGATGCCTTAGAATCTCCCAAGTAAGCCCTTGGTCACTTACATGGACAAATTAAATGTATTTTAGGACAGTGAAAAGAAAATAAGTGAATAAATAGGATTTCCTCAGCCATTTTGTTGTGGGTACATTGCCATATATCTGATTTTATTTTATGTAGCATTCCAGCAATCAGCCAAAGCAATCAATGGAGATGCAAGCCAGAAGGGTACTGACCAGGAGGGGGCTCAAAGGACATGTCTAAGGTGGTAGCAATACCCTTTATCTTAATCTAAGAAGTGAATACATGTAACATTTACCCAGCTTTACACTGAAGTTTGCATATTTTGTTGCATACAAGATATGCTTCAGTGGAACACTGAAAAAGAATAATCCCTGCTGTGAGAAAATCTCAAAGGAAAATGTTAATGAAACACTTGACCTTCCAAAAAGAAATAAGGAGATACAAACAGGCTTCTCTGATGACCAGACAAAAACCATTCCCTGGCCCTCCCCAAATGTTGTCATGTTCGCTTGTAAAATCAAGCTAAACTAAGTCCTTGTTAACATCTCTTCTAGCATCTGTGATTTCCAGGACCCATTGGAGGTCAACAGCTTCATGTGTAGCTGTCCACTTCCTGCCCTCAGTGAACTCATGATTAAGTATGGTCTTCACTTTTCATGTAGTGGTTCTTGGATTTCGAGCTCAGCACATCAAAATGAAGTCCATGATCTCCCCAGAAAGCCGGTTCCTGTGCTCCCTACTTACCAGCACCATCACCATCCTCTTCATCACCTGGATTTGAAAACTCTAAGTCATGGTTAGGTTTTGACAAACCTCCCTGTATTGGATAAACTATTCATTTGGATAGAACACTATATTTTGATAAGAAAAAAAAAAAAAAAAAAAAACCCTTCATACAAGAACAGCACCAAAGAATGCATCTGTATTAGCTACTTTGCTGTTGCTGAGATAAAACACCATGATCAAAGGAATTTATAGAAGGAAGAGTTTGAGTTTATGGGTCTAGGGGAATTAGAGTCCATCCTGGTGAGGAGGTATGGTGGCTGGAGGTGGCCGGAGCAGAAGCACAAAGCAAGAGAGCTCACATCTTCAAGCAGTCAGAGGAAGCAGAGAGCAACTGGAAATCCAGCAACACTTAAGAATTTTCAAAGCCTGCCCCCAGGAAAGCACTTCCTCCAGCAAGGCTACACCTCCTAAAACCTCCCAAAACAGTGCCACCAACTGGGGACAAAATGTTCACATGTGGGGCTGGAGAGATGGCTCTGTGGTTAAGAGCATGGCTGCTCTTGCAGAGGACACGAGTTCAATTCCTAGCACCCACATGGCAGCTAGCAACCATCCATAACACCAGCTCCAGGGGAATCTGAGGCCCTCTTCTGACCTCCACAGGCATTGCATGATGAAGGTATACTTACATGCAGGTATTATACACATACACAATTGGGGGGGGAGTAAATTTTTTGCTTTTATTTTTAGTTTTTTTTAATTTTTAATTTTTTAGGAGAAGCTTTTCATTACAGTTTTAACATACTCAATAACAATTTCCAGAGCAAAGATACATCTCTTTCAAAAGTGGGTATAAAATTTTTAGGTTCACAGTTGAATTAATACAGTTATACAATATTGAACTCAGTATACACCCTGTAAGACATAAAATTGAATGAGTTTTTAACCTTTAAAATAGATCTCCACTTCATTTTAAAATATGCTGTATAATCTTCCTTCATCTGTGATGTGACCGCAAAGGTTTTCATTCATAGTCCATTAATGTGATGTGTTGAACTCATTGATCTTCTTCTTTTTCAATATTTTTTTCATTTTTTAGAAGAAGAATTCCATTACAGCTTTAAATTCACCAGGGAGATTTCAATTGTAATGTTTATCACCTCTACTAGTTAACATGACAAATTTTTATGCTTCCTCCTCAAATACAGCTCATTTTTTAAATTTGTTGATTTTTTTGTGTGTATATCACACAGAACATCCCAAACCATCTTATTCATCTATGCACCCACTTCCCAGATAGCACCTTCCCATAGCCTCCCCCCACCCCACTAGAGCCCTTATACTCTGTCATCCCTGCTACTGCCTGCTGTGTTGTCGGCACCCCCAGCCGTTCCCCAGTACTTGTCCATCCTGTGAATCTAGTCAGCCTATCTAGAGGTCGTTCCTTTAGGAAGGTCAGCTGTTCCTCATCTAGCAGCAATCAGTTGTCAATATTCCTTTAGATAAGTTTGGGATCTGCTGTTCATTTTCCCAGTTCTATGCTGAGTTACTATCTAGGAGTCTCCTGGGTCACCCTGGCCAACAACTCAAAAGAAAGTATCACCTATCTGGCATTGTTGCTTGTTATGTAGCCTTTAGCTATGCATATGGACTCTTAAAAAATTATATTGGCCCCTTTAATCTTTGGTTATACTTTCCTTTTGGGTGTTTAAGGCCATGCAGTTGGCCCAGATAAACCAATTTATTTTTACTCTTAAGGCCATTTGAAGATCTGTTCCTCAGGGGTCACGTGGGCTTGGGCGGAGCCCCTTAAATTTTTCATAATCTTTGCTTGAGTGGTCTAGTTCATCCACTTTATCTTCCAGTCTTGATATTCTGTTTTCCATTTCATTCATTCTATTGATGAGGCTTTCTCCTTCCATTTCTAATTGGCTTACTGAGTGTTTAACTTCCTTCTCCATTTCAGCCTGAGTATTCTTCAATATTTCTAACTCTTTTCAGAATTCATTCAGAAGTTTAGCACTATCTTCCTTCAGTTCTTTTATTTCTTTCTTTGTGTGTTCTTTAAATTCACTGAATTCTTTTATCATGTTTATAACTGTTCTTTTGAGTTCCATGTCCCGTATTTTGGTTTTTCATGTTATTATTTTTTCTCTGTGATTTTGACACGTGAATTTCTTTTGTAGTTTCTGATTCTTGTGTAAGACTCAAGCCTTCAAGTTTAAGTCTGCTTCTTTTTGTGAACTTTATGTGCCTTTGTGGTTTACTTGTTGGGTATGAAAAGCTGGTTGGTCTAGGCTTCTGATTCTCTCTTTTGATTTTATATTGGAGTGGCCAGATTGCTTTTGTCTTCAGGAGTTCCCGCAGAAGCCCAAGTCAGATGAGGATCAGATGCTCTCAGCCTTTCTCCTAAGGTCTGGATCCCTCCAGGAAAGATGTTGTCCTCAGGATTTTGGGGGCTGGACTGGCCTGGGAACAGAGTCCAGGAAAGATGCTGGTATGCAAAGGGAAGTGGGGTTGGGAAGAGACCCCAAGGGTTCCTGGAGAGTGCAGGGAGGAAATGGATTAGTCTGGATGCAAAGGATCAGGAAGCAGTGGTGCTTCCGGGCCAAGGGGTCAGCCCTGGTGTCTGGGGTGCCAAGACAAGAAATGGGCCAGTACCCAGGCTAGGAGGAGAGATGGGGCAGGATTGCTGGGAGGGTGAATGAGGCTGGGGGAGTCAAGGCATGGTGGGTGCTGCTGGACTTACCCAGGAAAGAGCACATACACAAATTAAAAAGAATAATAATAATAGTAAGTAAAATATTGAAAAACATAAAAGACCAAATACATGGAGCCTTTGGGGGATGTTTTCATTCAAACCACCACAGCATCAATTCAAACTCCTTGCAATGCTGTGGATGGAAAATGGATGTGAAGGTAATGAAACCTCAAATTCCTTTCAGTCTCCCATAGTGGGTTTGTCACTTGAAATGTCTGGATTCTTGATTCAAACTGGCTTATAATTTGTCCCTCTCCCTCCAGTCCCTTTTCCTGACATTCACTCTCCCCAGTAAGCCCAATTTCTACAAATTTTGTCCTAATACACCTTTCCTTACAAACCATAGCTGTTCTCAGTGCTTAAGATCAAGTTCAAATGAGCAAGATTGGTGAGTGATTCAAGGCTTTAGCTTCTGTGGCAGTTTGAATTAGAATGTCCCCCATAGGCTCCAAGTATTTGGACATTTTTGTCCCCTATTGGTGGCTCTGTTTTGGGAGGTCTTAGAAGGTGTGACCATTGGAGGAAGCATATCATTGGGGGGTGGGCTTACAGAGTTCTTAAGACTTGCTGAACTTATAGCTGCTCTCTGCTTCCTGTGCCTACTTGAAGATGTGATCACTTAGCTTCTGCTCCTCCTCCAGCCACCTCTGCCACCATGCCTCCCCTTTGGACTCTTGCCCCTTTGGAGCTGTAAGCTAAATAAACTCTTCCCTTTATAAGTTCCATTGGTCACAGTGTTTTATCAGAGCAACAGAAAAGTAACTAAGACAGCCTCTTTTCAGCTTTTTTGTGTGTGCCACACAGAAGCCATCCTCCTTGCTCACCTGTGCTCCCACATGGGCCATGTGCTTGACTTTATCCACCTCCCCTACTGGCCTTCCCTGGGCACCTTCCTAAAATTTTCTGTGTTTTGGCCTAACTGGAATCATCTCTCCTTCCCCTCACTGAAATCCTACTCACACAAAACCTTTTTCCTTTTCTTTGTACCTTAATCTGAAAAACAAAATATAAATAAGGTAGAATTCATTTTCCTAAAAAAAAAAAAAATGTAAGATAATCAGTTTTGTGCATTATGTGGAAGGTAGCAGGCATCCTTATTAATGAACATCTTCACATAGTATCTGTCTGGAGAGTTGCAAGTTGTATGTCATTACTAGAGAGAAATGCACAAGTTTCATAAAGATCTTTTTCTGATAGTTTTTTTTCTATCTCACTGTCTCTGCTTCTAATGTTTTCTGCATTTTTTAAACCGCATGTCTCTGCTTCTAATGTTTTCTGCATTTTTACAATGTCTTTTCCTACACACACACACACACAAACACACACACAGAGGCAGGAAGAGGGGGGTCATGATTGACTTTGGTTGCCAGCCTTGACAGACCTGGGGCCTTTCCTCTATAGGATTGGCCTCTGGGCATGTATGTGAAGCATTTTCTTGATTGTTGAGTGATTCAGGAGGGCCCAGCCCACTCTGGGTGGTACCACACCTGGGCATGTGATCCTATGTTGTATAAGAAAGCAGAGCACAGGCCAAGGGAACAAGTCAGTAAGCAGCCTCCTCCATGTTCTCTGCTTCAGTTCATGCATCCAGGCTCCTACCTGACTTCCCTCATTGATGGACTGTGTCTTGGGAGATGTAAGAAGAAAGAAACCCTTTCTTCCTCAAGTTGCTTTTTGGTCAGAGTTATCACAGCAATAGAAAACTAACTAGGACAGATGGCATGTTAAAGTGTTCACCAACAACAATAACAACAAAAACGTAACTAGTATCAGCCTGCCTGTGACCAGCTAGAAGACCAAGGGCCTACTAAGAGACATATCAAAGCATGAATTCACATATTCTGAGACAGAAACAGGAAAAACGTGCTATTCATGCTCAGTAATAAATGTGTGGATTAGTGTGTAAAGGAGAATTAAGCATGTGAATATTAAGTTTTAGCAAGGTTGGAGACTTTCCATCTGCCATTCTAAGAGTTAACAGTGTCACTGCAGGCTCAATATTTTCATGAAAATAAAAGCTTCAGGAAAAGAGTTGGTTGGTGCCTTAGTCATTTAGCGTGTGTTCATAATGCTGGAGAACTGGTGAGCTAAGGATGACTCCCGGGACCAATTAATTCAAAGCTGTTTTCTTTAAAAAAAAAAAGCAGAAGATACAATAAATCAGGAGCAGAGCTTCATTTAAATATAGTGAGTGACTGGTGTAGATTACTTGAAATAGCTCAAAACCAAGAAATATCTCAAAGGGCCAACGGCAGCTAACTATATCAGTCTGAGTTTTTTACAAGCCTTCAGACAAACATCATGTAATTAAAATCATGTAAGAAAAGCCGGGCGTGGTGGTGCACGCCTTTAATCCCAGCACTCAGGAGGCAGAGGCAGGCAGATCTCTGTGAGTTCGGAGCCAGCCTGGTCTACATAGCGAGTTCCAGGACAGCTGGGGCTACAGGGAGACCCTGTCTCAAAAAGACAAAAAAAAAAAAAAAAATCATGTAAGGAAGCATTAGCCCTCTGAATGTCAGCCAGAAAAAAAGTTGGAGAATGATCTTTTTAAAGACACACATTAAAATTACAGATAATTCTTTTTCATTTTTTGGTATTTTTGAGACACAGCCTACCTGTAGCCCCAGCTGATCTGGAACTCACTATGGAGACCAAGCTGTCTTCAGAGATCTACTGAACTCTGTCTCCCTATCACCCAGTGAGATAATTCTCTTTTTTTTGGTCTTATTGAGACAGGGTCTCCCTGTAGCCCCAGCTGGCTTGGAGCTATGTAGACCAGGTTGGCCTTGAACTCACAGAGATCTGCCTGCCTCTGCCTCCTGAGTGCTGGGATTAAAGGTGTGTGCCACCATGCCTGGCTGAGATGATTCTTAATAGCAGTTAAAACAGGGGGAAAAAAAAAAAAAAACAAGCCTTGCTTGGAACCTTGGATTGAACCATGGGGCTCTCACACGCAAGGCAAGCACTCTAGCACCGTGTTTACTGTTAAGGTTCAGATAGCCCTGCCCCCTCACCAACAGGATCCCAAGGACTTCTCATGCTCCTGAGGAAAGGGAACCTAGCTGATGAGCACCTTGGTCTTTGAAGTCAAGAGAAGCAGACTTTTCTCCACTGTTTGGCCAACACAGCAGGCTTCCCCTTTGATCTCAAAAGAGGACAGGTTTTAACAGTCCTGCTCTCCCACCTCCCCCAACTTTAAAAAAATACATCTTCCCACCTTCTGCAGGAAGCAGAAACCTCCCTTTTAAAAAGACCCCAGCTCAAGACCCAGGCAGACATTTTCCCTGCCCGGAAGGGAATCTGCCCCATGTGTTCCTTTGCTAATAAACCCTATTTTGATGGAGTTTTAGCCGTGCCTCGGTGCCTCATCCTCCATTCGCTCGTTCTCTGCCAACTTTTTACCTATCATTTACTTTTTCACTCAGTAGCCCAGGCAAGCTTTGAACTTGCAGTCTTCCTTGACTCAGCCTCCAAAATATCTGGGATGACAGATCCGTGCAACCAATCTCTGCCTTATTCAGAATCTCCAATTAGACTAAAGTCATGGCTAAAATGTATTCCTAAATATTTGAAGAACAGAACACGCATTTTCCTTTTATAGCCTTGTTTTACCTTTTTGTTTTTAAATTTTCTTGTCTAGATACTTTCTCATTTATAATGAGATTGTATTCTGGAAGTTTCTTACCTTGGCTGGCCATTCAGAACCCAGAATGTATCTTCCCACAGACACAGGACTATACATGGCATTCATAGTTCATGGAAACCATAAAGAGTGGCACCTCCAAGCAGTATGCTCCAGCTGGAGGTGGGTCATGCAGGCCATGTGATCTAGAACAACAATACTGGAGCACAAAGGGAATTGCTTTCCACGTCTCTGAATCTTGAGCTTGTCCCTGAAGCACTTGTCAATAGGAGAAGCTTTCATTGGCTTTTATGATATTCAAGCAGTTCTCTAAGCATAAGGCCACATAGACACACTCAGGAGCATGTGTCTGCCAGGAGGGCTCTCCCTGTGTCTCCCCTCCACTGTCTTTTGTTCTAAAATATCTGATGAATCCAAATCATTCACTCAAATATAGTGTTACAACCTAAGTGTTTTTAAAATGTTGTAATGTTCAAATTTAGAACTGGGTATTAGAAATAAAATTAAATTATTACACCATAATTCATCCCTTCGGAATTTTGGTGATCTGAGGAGGGTCATCTTCTAATCATTGTGGTGGGGGGGGCGCTCTTGTTTCACAAATGGGAAAATGTGATAAAGTCGTAAAAGAGCTAGAAATAAGAGGTAGTTTTATTTGAGAATAAGACAAGCTGCTGTAACAAATATCAAATAATGCCCAGGTGGGAGTTGCATGGCTATCATGAGCTGGTCCATGAAGAGTTTGCACAGGGAGTTTTGGAAGTCCAGCCTCCTTTTGTGCCATGTTCTACCATCTCCTGGATGGGAACATGCAAATCCAGTTGGCAGACAGAAAAGGGAGGTAGGTGAGAAGAATTCCCTTTTCTTAGCCACCTCAGTCCAGAGAGCGCACGTTCCTTTGCTCTTGGCCACTGGGGAGGACTTGGCACATGGCTTAGAAGCATGCAGACCACCCTGGCTGGATGACAGCTTTGGAGGGGAACTGTGGGATGGAGAGATAATCGCTTCTGCAGGTTAAAGTCATAGGTACTATGACAGTGAAAGGGTGAGCCTGTGCCTCTCCCGAAGACTTGAATTCAAGCAGGTTTCCAGAAGATGCAGCAGCCTCATCTTTTTTTTTTTTTTAAGTTTCCTCTTTTTCCCTTTTTTAATTGAATTTTTGAGAATCTTATACAATATATTTTGACCATATTTCATCCCCTCCCCTGTCTCTCCAATTCACATTGGAGAACAGGCATATAAAGACAAAAGAAGGACATTTTTCCAGAGAGAAAAGGGTGTAAGAACCGCAGGTGGAGGAGATAATCACAGAGCACATAGCAATTGGAAATCTCATCGTGAAGCCCGAGGAGCAGCTAAAAGATGCTTTTCTTTAAAGAAATGACCCTCAACATGTCTGTGTTAAGTTTGACAAAGGAAAGCTAACTAGACCTATGGCCTCTTAGGAAATGACTCATTTCCCTTGTCTTTGTGGATGGTGTTACAATGATCAAGTTTGGTTTTCTGCATCTTTGAATTTGATTCCTCTGATGAGAGCTGATGTGAATTCCAGATGACTTCCCAGGAAGAGTGTTGATGTTTAGTATTCTATGGTGTCTTTCTGGGTAAGTGCAACCAGGGCCCATGAATAATAAAAGTGGTACATATCTGTCAAGTGTAATTATAATACTGAGTTATGCTCATCCCCCATTCTGGTTCCTGTGTACATTAGTTCAACACTGGAACATCCTGGCACGTCAGACCTGTGAGGATTTTACACTGAAAATAGCATGCCCTTATTTTTAACTTTTGTTTGCCTCTTTGGCAAGGTCTCATGCAGCCAAGCTGGCCTATAACTCTATGTGCAGTCAAGAATGACCTTGAACTTTGTGGTCCTCGGCCTCCACCTCTCAAATACTGGCATTGTGAGACAACTGCTTTATGTGGCAGTGGGGATCAAACCCAGTGTTTCACACATGCTAGACAAGCACTCTCCCACCTGAACTAAACCCAACCCATTTTTAGTTTTAATAGGAAAAAAATCGTACCTGGTTCAGAGCATATATTATGGTAAAGTTTGACCCCTATTTTTTTCATTTTCTCAAGTTTCTAAAAATTGGAAAGAAGTAAAAATAAATGTTTTAATCTAAAATTCCTCGGTTTTTTCTGTATTTAAATGAAATCTCATTCTGTGCGTTTTGATTAAGTAATCTCTCTGATTAAATGCTTGTTAAAATTATAGGACTGAATTGCTTCAAATGTCATCAATCTTCAGAAAGGAAAGTAGAAATTATCAGATTGGAACTTTGAAAGTATACAACTAATATTTGCTTATTGTTAAGTGACTTAAAATTCAGAGAAGAAAAAAATAACAGCCATAATCCTGTATTCCAATATATATAAATTGCGATTTTGGTATATGCATTTCCAGTTTTTAACCAGTCATTTAAAGATTTTTCTTTATAAAAATGAGATAATATGATTCATATCATTTTAAAACTTACTTTTTCATGTTTTCAATAATATTTTAGAAGCACATTTCCATACTAACTTTATAACAAAAATAAACCTCTACAACTATCATTTTTTCAGCTGAAGGCAAGGACCATATCCCAGTCTCCACGAAGGCATATACAGTGTGAAGAAATAAAACTTTAAGCTTAATAAACAAACCAAAAAACTGATGGTTTTGTAATACGACCTATAAAATGTAAAGCCTAAGCCTTCCTACTGGCTGGGAACATGTTTATCTGCGATCTTCAGGAGTTTACCTGTTATACACCGGCCTCCTGCACAGGGGCATATCAGTATCTGGATAACAACTCTGTTACACCAACAAATGGGAGCATGGGTTTAAAATCAAATAGAATGCAGTGCCTCAACTACTGAGTGTTCCGTTTGCCAGCAAATCCCTGTGGTTGGGCTTCATTCTTATGAGATAGTCTCACAGATTTGGTGTTTCTGATAGGTTACTACATGTCTTCTTACTCCTTACCTTATTACTTTGTGTGTTTATGTGTGTGCACGTGAATGTGCAGGTATGGATGCACTGTGTGCACATGTGCATGCAGAGGCCAGAGGGCAATGTGGAGTGTCTTCCTCAATTGCTTTCCACTGTAGATGTTTGAGGAAGGGTCACTTGCCAAACCTGGAGCTCACAGGTTTGGTTAGGCTTGCTGGCCAACAAGCCTCCTGCTTCCACCTTTTCAGCACTGGGACCAGACCTGGCTTTTATATAAATGGGGCTCAAACTCAGGTGGTCATGATTGTGCAGCAAGCATCTTTCCAACTAAGCCATCTTCACAGTCCCCTATTGCTTAATGTATTATATATGAATATATGTTTAATTCTATGAGAATTCCAAACATTGTATTTTGATCATATTCCCCCCTCCCTCAACTCCTCCCAGGTCGAATTCCCCTTCCCTACCCACCCAACTTTGTATCCTCATAATTTTTTAACCCTTCTAGTCCAAATTGTGTGGTCTATATACTCACGTGTGTGGCCATTCACTGGAGCAGGGGCCACCTACCAGGGATCACAGTCTTAAAGAAAACTAACTCTCCCTCTCCCAGCAGCTATCCATTGCAAATATCTCCTCAGTTAAAGGTGAGACCTCATACCCAATCCTCCTTCATGATGGGATTTTTGTTTGGCTTGAACTTGAGCAGGTCCTGTGCATGCTGTCACAACCACTATGAGTTCACATGTATAACTTCCACATTGTGTCTGGAAAATATCATTCCTTAAGTCACCTGCCACCTCTGGCTCTTACAGTCTTTTTGCCCACCTCTTCCTCAGTGATTGCTGAGCCTTGGGACAATGGGTGTGATGTAAATGTCTCATTTAGGGCTGTGTACTCTCCACTCTTATTCTCTGTACCTTGACTAGTTGTGGGTCTCTGTTAATCACTATCTACTGCCAAAAGAAGCTTCTCTAATGAGACTTGAAAGATGTACTTATCTATGGGTATAACAATAAGGCATTAGAAGTCAATTTAATACTATGTCCAACTAGTATAGTAATAATAGTATGTTCTCTCCTATGGCCTATGACCTGTCTAGCCACAGGTTCTTGGCTTCAGTAATTGTGTTGGGTATGGGTTCCATCTCTCAGAGAGAGCTTTAAATTCAATCAGAAAGTAGTTACTTCCATGATATTTATACCACTATTGTACCAGCGGGCATATCTTGCTAGGTTGCCCATTTTTGTAGCTTGAAGGGTTCACAGGTGGGTAAGTCCCTGGTTGTCTAGTGGTTAGGATTTAGCACTGTCACAGCTAGATGAGATTCATGACTGATTTTCTCCTTTAAAACTAAATACTGAGAAAACAACCTGATTTAAAAACAAGGCATGGTACTAAGTAGAGTTCTCCAAAGGTAAAATAAGAATGGCAGAGAAATATTTCTTTTAATGTTCAACATCCTTCTTGAATGTGGTGGTATAGGCCTTTAATCTCAGTACTCAGGAGGCAGGGGCAGGTGGATGTCTGTGAGCTGGAGTCCAACCTGGTCTACATAGTGAGTTACAGGTCAGACAGGGATACATAATAAGACCCTGTCTCAAAAAAAAATTAAATTAAATTAAAACATTCAACATCCTTAACCATTGGGTAAATGCAAGTTAAAACTATTTGACATTTCATCTTTCCCCAATCAAAATGGCTAAAAATCAAAAAAAAAAAAAAAACAAATAATGACAAATGCTAATGTAGATGTGGCTAAAGAGGAATACTCAGTCACTGCTGGTGAGAATGCAAACTGGTTCATCCGCTGTGGAACTCAGTGTGGAGTTTCCTCTAAAAGCTAAAAATGGTTTTATCACACAATCCAGCCATACCACTCTTGGGCATATACCCAAAGGATTCTATATCCTACTACAGAGATACCAGTTCATACATGTTCATTGTTGCTCTAGTCACAATAGTCAGGAAACAGAAACAGCTTAGATGCCCATCAGCAGATAAATGGATAATGAAAATGTGGTACATTTACACCAAAGGATAGTATTCAGCTGTTAAAACAAATAAAATTGTGAAATTCACATGTAAATGGATGAAGCCGAAAACAGTCACCATGTGTGAGGAAAACCAGACCCAGAAAGAAGTGTGTTGCAGCTGTCTCTTTAGATATGTGTGCTTCATTAGGAATGCCCATAGAGGTCAAGAAATTAGAACGGGGTCATGGGATGGAGGTGTGGGAGCGGCTATCAAGGGAGGGGAGGTAGAATGCAGTGATATAAAAGGGGAAAGGGAAGTGATGAAGCAAGAAGGCTTAAATGAGGTGAGAGAGGGCCGGCTAGTGGAGGGGTACAGGGAAGAGTAATTAACCATAAAGACCTGTTCAAAAGGTGTCGCCAGAGTTCTCTCGGGGTCTCTTGCTCTATCAGACAAACCATATAACATATTTCTATGTGAACTTATTATAGTTATATCTTGGGGGGGCGGGTGAAGAAACTTATAGAGACTAACGCTCAGCACCCAGCACCCACCACCCACCACCCAGCTCTGTGCAACGGGCCACCACCCTTCCTGATCGCTTCCATGCGCACCCACAGTCTCATTTAACTTTCACCCATGCATCTTGGGCCTGCAGTCTCGATCCAAGTCAGTTAATGACCCCTCTTGCGATGCGGGTGAGATGCCAGGGCCATCTTTTCTCCAGGCCCATCGCTGCGCGTTCTCCAGGCCCGCCACCATGCATTCCTGGAGGCTCCTGGCTTCCAGCCCCAGATCCAGGTGACTCCCAGAATCCCCTCTGCAGTCCATTCTTCACAGCAGGCCCTGCCCCTTGGAGGAACCAGGTCTCTAGGACACACTCTCCACCCCTTTCCTCCACTCTTACAATCTTTCTGCCTGTCTTCTGCTAAGGTCCCTGAGCCTTGGAGGGAGTGACAGACGTAAGGTGATCTCTCTTGTATCATGGTGAGATAGTGACTTCTTGGGCCTCCCCATTATTTGTCTTTAAACCATGGCCATTGATCTATCTCAGTGGTGTTTCTTCTACTATAAAGACAAATGGAAATAAGTAGACACACTTAAACAAACATGAATGTAAATACAAATGCCTAGAAGATATCCCAGTAGGTAACACTATATTCATTAAACAGTATACTTGTGATGGCTTCCCCATTAGGGCCTGTAGCCTTTCTTGACACAATGTGTTGGCCTGGCCTACAGCACCAGATGTGTGCTCCACCCCTAGGAGCGGGCCTTATCCAATTAGAAATTTGTCGGTTGTACATATGTTGGTCAAGCCATTATTGTACTTCCAGGCATTGCTTGGCATGTCCATAGTGTGAAGCATGCAGGGACCATTGTTTAGTACAATCATAGGGGATACTTTCTTCCCCAATGATCTGCATAGCACCTTCTAGCAATATGAACATCATCCATCCAGTGGCACCGAGTTTCTTTGGCTTAGTCTCAGCTCCATCTCTTCTTCTCCCTCACTCACATCATGCAGTGTCTTCAGCAATACAGCTTTACCAGCCATTCTAGTCTACAACCGACATTAGTGGCAATAGCCTTGGTGAATTTGAGGACCTCTAGGATCTCTCTCTGACCAACAACTCATAGGGGGGCAACCCACCCCTGGTACTGTAGATTTTCTTAACAGTTGTATAGTTTGGGAGTCTCTGTCTTCATCTTACACAACCATAAAACTCCCAAGAATCTTACAGCTATAGCTGGCCTTTACTTCTTCAGGTGTCTTTCAAATGGGTTTCACAGCTGCAAAACACTCGAAGAAAGGTTAACATTATATATTAAATCAATCATAGACAAGTTCTCACAAAGCACGGAAAGGTTTCATCCATTCGTATTAACTGTTTTCTCCATAGATCCTTGTTAGGTACCATAGCATGGGTGTGAGGCATTAATTTGGTTAGCTCTTTACCATTTTTAGTTATCCCTTTGGAGTCATTTTGCACTTGGGGGATTTTACATAGAGTCTCTTTGTATTCTTTTATTCTTGATACACTTACAGGTATTGGCTCCAGTTGCCTGACCCTGCACTGGGCTAAGGAGGCAGGGGGCTTCTCCTGTCGCCCCTGCACTTGTTGGTTCCCTGAGTCAGGCAGGCCCTGGGTCTGCCTCCTGACTGTAGCCATGTCTGTCCTCTTCCCATTGACCACACCACTTTACTGGGGGAGAACTTGGTAGGGAAACCTGCTTCCACCCCTACTATAGCCTTTATCAGAAGAGAAATGCATCTTATTTAATCCTTGGGGATTCTTAACCACCCCTTGTACAGTTTTTATCCTTCAAATGTCTTTTGTAAACTGTTCTGGTTTTAAAACTGTCCAGAAATGCCTTAGTACCAAATTTGGTTTTCTATCAATTTTTTTCTCTGGGGATTTGGGCTTGACATGTCTTGCAACATTTGTCTTCAAGTAACCCAAGTGGACTATTACTTCTGTTTGGTCTTTCTCATAACTCTTACAGGGTGTTCTGTTATTTTACAGACACATTTTACATGCTGGTCAGAATCATTTAGATTTGCCAAAGCCTCTCTCACTTTACAAAGATCCTGTCTCATCAAAGGGCTTAGTAAAACCATTAAAGCCCCATACCATTCTCTCAGTCCCAGTTGAATTAAGCTTTCCTTCATACATATCCTTCATATATCTGAACACAGTCTTATCTGGCCCAGTGAACTGGACATTACTTATTGCTTTTCTCATACCTAGTTCTCTCAGGAATGCCTGCCCCTCCTTTATAGTCTGCCAGCCCCTGCTAATCATGTTAGTCTCCCTTGGTGACAACCATGTATCTTTAATGCCTTCAACCAGCCATCCCATTAAGGACTGCTCCCCCCTGCATTGGCCTAGATTGAACAGCCTCTATCACAAGGACAGATGAGTGGTTATATAACTCAGCTGTGAAGATTCTGAAGGACTTAGACTGATGTCATTTGCTCCCATGTCCCATACTCTCACAAGCCACATGGCTAGGGGCTCTCTGATTGCTTGCTTGCAAGTTTTTCCTACTTTTAACAGTTTTAGTATGGAATATTTCCTAGCTACAGAACTGTTAGCTTTTTTTTTTTTTCCTTTTGTAGTAACAGTTGAATCTGAGGGGCAGCTTTAGCTACTTTTATTTTTAGGTCATTTTCCTTTTTACTATTATCTATCTCGTCCTCTGAATCCTTGGACCTTACACAAGTTAAAGTATCCCACTTTTTTTTTTTTTCTCTCAAGCTCTGCACCTGGGTCTGCTAGGACCTCCCTGGCCTTTTCAGCTTCCCCTGCCTGGGGCGCATCTTTTATTATGCAAAGGGGCCATGCCCCTTCTCTGGGTGCTCCATTTGGGTCCAAAGCAGGTACAAGTTTTTCTAGTCTTTGGATAACCTTTAACAAATCTTCACATACCCGCAACATACCCCCATATTTAAAACATAGCTGTGGCCCACACTTCTGCATGGTTGGCCTCTTTTTAGTAATCCTTTGTAAAAAAAAATATATATCAGAGCCACCATCAGCACTCTAGCTTTCTCCAAACTTCTGTGGTTTGTCATTAACGCCATCCTGTTGGTTGCACCAATTTTGTCACCAGAGTTCTCTTGGGGTCTCTTGCGCTTTCAGACAAACCATATAACATATTTCTATGTGAATTTATTATAGTTATATCTTGGGGGGGTGAAGAAACAGAGACTAATGCCCGGCACCCAGCACCCAGCTCTGCGTGGCAGGCCACCACCATTCCAGATCGCTTCCGCGATCACCCACAGTCTCAGTTAACTTTTGCCCATGCATCTTGGGCCAGTCTCATTTCAGGTCGGTAAATGCCTCCTCTTGAGATATGGGTGAGATGCCAGGGCCATCTTTTCTCCATGCCCACCACTGCGCATTCCTGGCGGCTCACAGCTTCAGTCCCCAGATGGCTCCCAGAAGCCCCTCCACAGTCCATTCTCCACAGCAGGCTCCACCCCTTGGAGGAACCAGGTCTCTGGGACACAGAAGGTCATATGAAAACCTACTACTATAGAAGCTTCATGTATTGGTTACTTTTCTGTTGCTGTGATTAAACACCATGACCAAGGCAAGGAAGAGTTTAGTGAGCTTACAGCTCCAGAGGATAAGAATCCATCATGGCATTGGACACATGGCAGGAGGCAGACAGGGCAGAGAACTGGGCACCCACATCTTCAAGCAGGCACAGGAACCTGCAGAGAGAGAGAGAGAGAGAGAGAGAGAATGAAAGGGAGTGGGACAGGGCTATAAACCCTTAAAGCCTGACCACAATGACACGCTTCCTCCAGCAAGGCCACACCTCTTGAAGGTTCCATGACCTTCCTCAAACAGTGCCACCAACTGACCACATGTTCAAATACTTAGAACCTATGAGGAACATTTCTTATTGGCACCACTACAATTCCTAAAATATATAGATATAGATATAGATATGTAGATATATAGATATAGATATAGATATAGATATAGATATAGATATAGAGAGAGAGAGATTAAATGAAGTTATTCTATAATGGGGTAACAGTGCCCCTGTTATACACCACAGACTAACAAATAAAATTCCCAGTACCAGGAATGGGTTACCTCTTTTGGAATTGTTGGCCACTGAGCTCCTATAACCCCCCAACATTATTACCTATTGCCACTGCTCTTGATCACCCTCCAGAATTTGATGGCAAGACACTATTGCCGAAGACACCACATACTTGAGACATAGAACATGGAGAAATCAAGCTGTACTGACCTGGAAGCTTCATCCCTTCTGGCTTGCTTCCATAGTGCTAGAAGGTGCTGTGCATGCTACCAGAGGAGAAAAGTAATCATCAACCCTATTGCTTGCTCCTGTACCACAATAATGAGCATCAGTGCAGGGAGAATGATGGAACAGGAGGACGGCATTGGAGAAGGTCAAGCAATGATGTACCTAGTAGCACAGCGCTGCTAAGTGAGCCTGTCCCCATCAGTGCACTTGGTGAGAATATCTGGAGTCATACTGAGGCGGAGGCTGTTGGCCAGCTTAAACAGACCTACAACTGCTCCCTCAGAGGAACTATTCTAGAGAGAAGTCATGTTCTTTTCATTTACTAAATCAGGAAAACCATAAATGTGGTTGATTGAACATTGTACAAACTGGTCCGAAAAGACTTCTTTTATGTTTTTATATACAGACTTTCGGGAGGTAAAATATTTATTTATGCAATATGTGCAGGCAAGTTGTGTGTTCAACAGTTACAGTCAGAAACAAGGAATACTTTGTGATGAATCATTACCATTATTTAACATTTTCCCTTTCCAGAGGAATGCTTTATTCAAGTAGCACGTGGTTGGTACAGCCATCGGGATTCTGAGAAGTGTTTTCTGTTATTCTCAGATGTGGAAATACATGACCTCAAGGCTCTAACTTTTCCAACAGCTTTAAGGGAACATTTAGCCTAGGAAACTCCAACCCTAAGTTTCTAAGAGTTAATGTTTTTAATATTTGAACCCAAAATTCCTCTGATACCCAATTCTGATAGGGATATAAAGAACATGTTAAAATAATCATAACTAATGAAAGAAAAACTAAAACAATAATTTAGAACCGTTTGTATCTCTTACAGTGATTCCAAAACAAAAGTAAGTTGTTTTGAAGCCTTCCTCGCTTTAAGAAAGCTTGTTATATAGAAAACTATTCCGCTTTCTGCTGCTCCATCTTACCATTACATTGAGAGTCTCTACTGAGCCCACACCGTGGTTATACTTTCCCCACTGTTTGTCCAACACTGTGATGCACTGTTATGGTGCATTTGGTGTTGTAATAGGAAATAAAACACAAGTCTCTTTTTGGATTGTGAGTCTATAGCATGGAGAACACATGTCTTAATCTATCATTTTTAAATTTTTTCTTTGTGAACTCTTATCTGAAGTCCTAGCATTGAAAGAACTTTCTGGAAAGGAAAAAAAAAAAATATTACAAAACAAAGGTCATCAACAGGATGGAAACTCAGTCCACAGTCATCAGGAAAGAGGCATCTTCCTGGCCTTCTTCCTACTGCCCTCGGCAGCAGCCATCTCCTCCCAAAGTCTTATCCTCTCACCCAGGGCTCCCGTCTTTGTCTTCCTCTCATCATCGATGTCTCCATCAGAACAATCACCCTTACATCAGTCAGAAGTTATGATCAATTCATTGACTAGGATGTTGTTTCTTCATAAGCTTCAGGGGGGGGCCAAGTTAACACTTAGTATCTCTTGCAATTTAAGTTCTCCCAGCCTCTGATTGGATTACAGCCTTTGGACCTCAAATCCCATGATCCCTTCAGCTTGAACCCCCAAAAGCCAATTAATGTACCTGCTATCTCACACATCACTGGAAACCAACTACATGAATAACCCATTATCCTCTACCAAGGCACATATCTTTCAGTAAGATTTTCTGGTTGGAGCAAGACCTGAACATAGTCAAGAGGATAGCTTCTCTGATGCCCACTTTCTCAACCAGACTTTTTCCATCCCTGGGGGCATCCCTTGGCATCCAGTTTAAACGTTTCTCTACAGAAGCTCCTGGATCTCCTTTCATCACAGCCACTGTATCGCTGCTGTCACTATCTGGGATTTCCATCTATTCTTCCAGAACCCTCTCTGACCAGTGTTTGGCCTCTGCTTATTCTATCCAAGAGAGTGTTAGAAACCCAACTGCCTCCCTACACCGAGCATGGAATATTGTTTCAAGCCACGTATCACTTTTGAATGATTTTTATCTTTTTTCCTTTTTAAATCACATAGGTCCATTAATATTCAAGAAGCTAGTCTCAGAAGGTGGTTAAATGCATGGAGAAAACTAAAATTAGAAAGGCTTTGCATTTTAAAGGCAGCGCTCTGCCTCTGCATGGCCAATGGCGTCTCCCTTCTGCCGCCTTCCTTCTCTCTGCAGCTGCCTTTGTTTGTGAAGTTAGGTTTTTAACCACAATAAAAAGCTTAAAGACTAAGAAACATGAAGAGAAATAGTGCATATACTCAAGAGGTTATCAAGATACCGGAGATTTTAAAGCAAGTAGATAACATTGATCTTAAGCTTTAAGCATTTCCCTGAAGGATTTCCAAAAAAAATCTTCAGATAAATTTTCCTAGCTACTGTTCATTTTCAGGTGTGTTTAACACCAGTTTTTGTGGTGTGAATATGTATAGATGGCTCCAAACCTGTATACATTCACAGACTGACAAAACTAAAAGAGAAAATAGACTTTTTAAAGTTTCCTTCACAATACGAAAGCCAGTCCAACAGTTAGGAAAACGGAAGCTATGTGCTTAATCATTGTTGAATTTGATTGGCTCACAGCCTCAGTTTCCTGGTCTGGGCAGTGAGGGTGAGATGGGAGGTTGAAGTACATTCTCTGAAATCTTTCCTTCTTCACATTGGCATGTTCATCTGCCCTGTGCGTCTAAACTGAAGTATTGAGAGATTTTTGGATTATGCAAGTAGAACCAACTAAAAAATTCCAAGGACAATAGTCTCCATAAAGCTACACATATTTCTGATATCACTTGCAAGCACAAGACTCCCACAATCACCCCCACATTCAATTCTCTGTAAGACTCGTGGAGCTCATGAAAGTCCCCCGAGCTCATGGCTGCTTCTATTAGAAGGAAAAGATGGGGATGAAAACCAGGCAAGGGAAGAAGCAGAGTGTAGAGTCCAGGGAAAGATGCCACATGCTGAGCTTTCCGGCAGCCTCTCCCTGTGCAGACAGGAACATATTTTTTCCCTGGAGGCGATGTGTGACAAAACATATGGGGTAGTCACAACCTAGAACGATTTCCCGAGCCTCAGTGTGAGGTCCTCCTGCAGCTTCCATGGGAAGGAATGAATAGTAGACCACCCGTGTGCCTCCTCAGCTTCCAGCCCCTCGAGAGGGTGAAGCTGATATGAAATTGAGGGTCTTCCACTTAAAAAGGAACTCAGAAAGAAGCTCAAGGTCAATTTTATTAGCGTTTAAAAGGAAAAGCCAAGGGTAAGCTAGCTGCGATTCTTGGCAGCTGCCTGGAGGAGGGGGAAGAAGGCAGGGAGAAAATCCCTGCCATTTATAACAAGTCATAGGGCAGAGGGAAGCAGGAAGAATGAGTTTGTAGAAAAAGAGTGAGAGAGCCCACAGTGTCAGGGAAAGGGGGTCCAGGCTTTCACCGGTATCCAAAAGAAGGGAAAAGAGATAAAAAGGAGAAAATGGAAAAGTGATTCTGTTCTGAATAATTCAGAAAAGTGAGCAGGGCTTAATTCAGCCACAATGCCGTAGTTCCATAAGTAGCTGCACCAGGGGAAACTTCTGGGAAGGAAAGGTAATTATCTCATTAAGGAATAATCAATTATTCCTCTCACCTCTTTAGCATGGCAAAAGATGAACCAGCCTTCCTGAGGGGTGGCCCTTTGGCCAGGTGATTGACCAACCCCAACTTGTTTAACTAATTTTTTGTACTGTGTGCAAATTTCATACAATATATTTTGATCGTATTTAGATCCTCTCCCCATCTGCAACCTCCTTACTATCCCCTACCTAATTTCATGTATTCTATTATATACATATATGTATATATACATATATATGCATATATAAAAGCCTATAGACTCAAATTTCTGTCCCCAAGTGCCCTTTGGTATGGGTCTATTCACTGTAGCCTGGTTAACCTACTAAGAGTCATACCCCTAAACAAGACTGACTCTCCCCTCGAAAGATTCCTAGATAGTAGTAGATCTACTAGAAGAAAAATGTGGATATCCTGGTGTTTCTTAAAGCAGGATTCCAGGAACACTTGCCTCAGTATCACATGGTTTAACAAAATACAGACTGAGAGTCCTACTTCACACTGACTGCAGCAGATTCAATGCAAAGAGGGGAGGCAGCCTGATAGTAAAATAAAAAATATCAGGAGCTGTAGCCAAGGGAGAACATTCTGCTTCTAATTCCACAACTAGGCATGTGTGTTTACCCGGCATAAGTCATTGCTCCACAGACAGCAAGTGTTTGGGGACAACACTGAGGAACTCTTATTTCAAGCACATGCTTTCAGGCTGAGGAAGTCTTTACCTAAGTACTTTGTGCTCTTAGAGAAGACTCATGGAATAGAAGGTGTGATTCAAATGCTTGGTGACTTTGGAAATGACTGGTTTTCCCTTTCAGGGTGTCTGTACTGTAACAGTTGGCCTCCTAGTCATTCATTCATTCATTCACAAAAGGTCAAGTGCATACTCTTTGGAAAGCATCTGGTTACTGAGGAAAGAACAGTGACCACAAAAGAAAATCCTCTGCCTTAGAGAAGTCAGGAGTAGACACACGCATATTATATCAGATAGTAATGCCTGTTGTTCCTTTTTAGATCAAGCTAGAGAGGAAAAAGGAGTTGAGACAGGTGTTTGCTATTCAATAGAGAATGTTTAAAGAAGGCTTTTTGAATGTGGTGACTTGTGAGCAGAGAAATAAAGGGAAGGGAACAAGCAATAAGGTTGGAGCAGCTTCCAGAGTGATGGAGAAGGAAACCTTGTACAATGGGGTTTGAAGACTGAGAAGGGGATGCACCGAATACCTCCAGTTCTTTCAAGGGAAGCCATGAAACTAGTGAGGTAAATAAGGACAAGAGAAGGTTTGCAATGATGAGGCTGGTAAGAGTAGAGAGTTGTCAGCATCTTCAAATATGATGAGCCAACAGAAAACAAGTCACTGGTGCTGTTAAGTTGGGAGAGGGGATAAGCGTTAGGGTGCTGTCCTTGACTAGGAAGAAGAGTTGGCATCTGGTGCGTAGGTTGAACAACTGGACTTGGGTGAAAACAGATGCACTCTTATTTTCTCCCTTCCCTCCTTCTCTCTGATTCCCACAGAGACCTGATTTTTAGCCTTCCTGACTCGTCTCATAACTCTCTTAGGGTATATAAATTCTTTCATCTTTATAGGAATGAAGGGAATAAGCGATGTTCATAACACTCCCCATTGGGGACTGAGACTGAAATGTCTAGTGGACGGATGATCAGTTTTGTTACATGATGAATCACATGAGGTTTTGTACGGAAGCCCTCTTTGAAGTTCATTTTAGAATGGAAGATACAAATCCAGCACCAGAGTCACCCCAGCTATGGCCAGGCTGCTCTTCACCCCCCCCCACACCCCCCCCCCCCCCCCCCAAAATATAATCACCCACCCCCACCCCCATACTGTTTCTCTTGCTTTTTCTCTTTCCCTATGTGGAAATGACTGGCTCTTTCTGCTAGCCTCCAAATGACACTTTGTATCTAATGTTTGAATTTTACATCAGCTGCTAGAAGACCTCAGAGCCCCCAGATCTGCCCTCTGGACCATTATTAAGTGTATCCCTTAGCATTTAAGTCAGCAGCAATTCCCTTGAGGAAGACTGTGTTGGAATGTGCACACATAGTGCCACCTGCTGGAATTAGACTTCGATGGAGGGAAAAGGGGAGACAACAAAACCAGCCATGGCTTTCTCTGCTTAGTCTAAGGAACTCAGAAGTCATGGTCCAGTATTCAACAGTACTTCCTGTCATCTATATTATTTTTAATGCCAGTGTGCTGCCTCACACATTTTTTCCAATGTTCTGCTTGTCTCCCTGTGATGACTTAATATCTAAAACTATGGTAAAGCTAGCTGTGTTTCATTGATTTCTCTTAGAATAGCCTATAAATTGTTATAGAATATTGCTATTTTAAAGAACCTTATAGCTACCCTGTGTCATTGGTTTCAGTCACATTCTGGACACAAAGACTCAGGATGCTATCCAGTCCTTATTTCAAATACCAATATGCTAAGGTCTAAAAGTTTTCAAGGCAAATCTAAGATCAGAGCTCACACATACTGGTTCCCAAACCATGCCCTCAAACCATGCCTTCTATTAGGAAGCTTTCACTTGCAGAACAATATGCACGTTCTCACATAAGGAGTCCTGAGGTAGGTGGAAAACTCCAGGAATAATAGAGTTAGACAGTGTCAGCAAAGACCAAGGCAACCCCACTGCTCCATGTTTTCCTTAGTGTGTCCGTGGTCAAGATAAGGTCAGCAACACTAGCGATCACAATCTTCTGCCCAATACCCAGGGACAGAAAAGGGTCTACGTTTTCCTTATCTCTTATGAGCTAAGATACTCCCCCCAAATGGCCACCAAGACTCCAGTCTGTCTCATCGGCCAGGAGAGAATGAAATGTCCCATCCTAAGTGGGATCCTGGCAAGGATCATGGAGTGGCCATGCTTCATTAGATGCAGATTCAGTATCAATATCTGGAATGTGACTCTCTTCATTCCCATGAAGGATAAGACTCTGAGAATTCTCCCATTTTGACTCACAGAAGGCACAGGAGTCACTAATCAGTGGGAGACACGCTCCATAGTTTCTCCTATTTTGGCTTCTCTTCTGAGCAGGGGGTGAGCAGTGAATGTCTTTGTCTTTTCCTCTTTAAGGATATGGGTATGGCTAACATCCGTGGAAGATAAGACATGGTGTCTTCCTAACCTGGATGATAAAGTATCTCTCTCCAAGGTAAAAGTTGAGCAGATTTGCTAGCTGCTCCTTTCAAAGATCAAGGTTTTCTAAGTTTAGAGTTCCTCCACTGAGAAGCAAACTTCATTTTCAGTATCCACTGAACTGATCCATGGAGCTTTGTGGGCAGGGGCAAGAGAAGCCGGTATGAACACGAAACTCATGTTGCCTGCTGTGTTACGACTACAAGTATTTTGTGTCTGACACAAGAATCTTTTGCCTGCTTCATGAAACTGTGACCAATTAACTTATTAGCTGACAAAAGAAGTAAAATGCCAGTTTTCCAAACTACTGGAAAGGCAGTCATTCATATTTGCTACTGTGTTCTTTCCAATGATCCATGCTGTAGAGACCTAATTCTCAAATACTTGATTCTGGAAACAATGTCTTCATTATATAAAGAATCCCTTCTTTACAGAGTGGAGACACATCTTAAGTAAACAGTGTCATTTGCTCACATGTCTTTTGTGATGTCTCTTTTTATTTGCTCACTGATTCTATAATTATCTCTCTTAAAATGTCAGTTGCTCTCACTCAAAAGGCCAAGGACGATCAGCCACAAACTGAAGGTTAGATAGAAGCTTTTAAACATACTTTCTGCCTGCCTGAGAGAAGGAATTTCTCAAAGTAGTCCCTCAAAGATACCAGAGAAGCTAACATTGAGCGACTTAGCAGGAGCCCTTCCCTTCTTTTTCACAAACCTGGCAGTCCCTTCCTTTGCAAGTATCAGAAAGGAGGTGTGGTATGCTGAGGCTTCTTCAGCAGAGACAGAAGGGAGGCTCCTGGAACAGAAGTTGTTCGTGATAGCCCTGGGCCTTGAGTCACTCTTCCTGTACCCTCAAGAGAGTGAGAGGCTCTAATCAGCAACCAGGTTCTGACAACTCTCCTTCCTTCTGTGAAGCAAAGTATTGCTGTTAAAAAGACAGAGGTCACAGATTAGCACAACTCTCAGTCCTCATCAGAGAAGCTTCTTCATGTAAGGACAGAGGTTAATGGAAAGACTCACAAGCAGTCAAAGTGCAGAGAATAAGTGTGAACTATTCAGCCACAAATAGACGTCTGTATTATATACCTTTCCCCTAAGGCTCAGGAGCATCGTGGAAGAGGGGGTAGAAAGATTGTAAGATCCAGAGGTTGGGGAAGACAGGAGTGAAACACTGTCTTCTGGACAGCACAGGATGGCTGCGCTCATGAACACACAGCAGCCGTGGCTGCCTCCACAAGACCTGCACAAGATCAAGCCAATCAGCCTTCCAGCATGGAGGGAGGACCACAGGAGCCTCTACCCCTCAGGAGCTATTGACAGTTGATGGCTGCTGGGGGAGGGAGTCAGTTTTCTTGAGAAGTATGGTCCCTGGTGTGGGTCAACCACAATCCTTTGGATGGCCCCGCTCCCAGGAGTATATGGGCAGTGCAAAGCAGACTCGGTGGGTTGTGTTTTAAAAAGGACATAAAGTGGTGGGGGAGTGGGAGGGGAAAATGCTCAACTACATTGCATACATGTATGAAAATCTCAAAGTATAATAAAAAATTAAATAAATAAGTTGTTTTGTGGGGAGAAAGAGGATAAAGGTCAAGGGAACAGATCAGGACTTATTGTGACAAAGCAAGAAAAAACTATGGACATTTTCAAGTGACTGCTGGTACTCAGAATTTCTCCAAATGATGACAGTTTAAAGACTTGGACAGGAGTTCATCATAGCAGTAGGACAGTAGCAAAGGAAATTAGACCAGCATTTATCTCTTCAAGTCGAATCTCAGGGTTAAACTCAATTTACCCCTAAATTCTATTTCCCTGATGGCAGTTGATATCTTTAAGGTGAAACAGTCTTTCCTGCTTAGCTCAGGAGCCCGAGTTCGCTTGCTGTTCTGACAACTTACATTTAAAAATGCATCTGCTAGCATGCACCCCAACCAGAACAGAACAGATTTAATCTTAAGCCAGGGCTACTTTTTCCTATCCACTGTATCCGACCTACTGAGAAGGATCAGTGAATCTTTGGTCACATGATGGTCTACCCCTGTTCTGATCCTACTGCCATGGCAACGGAGATGGAGGTCACTGGCCTGCAAGTTAAGTCCTGTCACAATGATCCTGGAGGCAGGGACTCCTAATTTTATTGGACTCTGTGTGTGGAATCACTGCAGGTGTTAAAATTAAAGTTCTTTTTCTAATGATATGAGGGATCAAAATTCCTTGGTACAATTAGGTTGATTAAATTGAGCTCTGTGTCTAATATCCCTGTAGCTCAATAAAGTTAATGCCATTTTCCAAGGGCCTGACACAGAGGCAGGGAACAGGGGAGACCCTGTGAGAATCTGGCCCACTGTGGTTTTTAAATTAGAAGTTTGATTGCTTGAGACACTGTCTCAAAATGGTACCAGCCCAAAGAAACTGAATTTTCCATTAGCCCTGGAAAAAATGACAGATATTTAATTAAACTGCTTAGAGATTAGGCAGAAGGCTTTTTGATGGATAGAGGCCTGGATATCTCTATAAGCAAAGCCAGGAAACTTACTGGTGTGCCTCATCTTTAATGCTAAAAAGAATTCTCCAAGGGAACTCGGGACTATGTGCTGCTTCAGCAGAAAGCTACCTTTCCTGCCAGCCCTGAGAAAAATATACATTTTTAAAAATGTGTTTATAAAGCACTGGGTAACCACTGAGGAACTTCATATAAAACTTAAAACGTGAAATAAAAAAAGCTGTTTGTAACTAAAGTTGACAAAGCAACTGCTGAATCCATCCACCTGTTGTTGGTTGGTGATTTATTGCAGAACAGGGTTGGCAGAGGCAATCTCTGAAAGCAAGAATGATTTGTGGGCAGTGCTGGAAGGGAGGTTGTGAACGGGATCTAGCATCCCAGATGGGGACTGGCCAAGGTTTGCAGCATGATGTAGAGCAGAATTATGCTGCAGGGATGCTGTGTGGCCACAAATGGTCCAAATCAAAGATGCTGGTCACTATCATTACCTGTATAATCCATAGGTCCCTAACTTTCAATAAGAACTATGAAGATTCATGAGGTAATTTTGTAACATCTCCTAAATCAGTAGTTCTCGATTCTAGCTACCTAATAGCATGTCTTGGGGGCCTTTTGGAAATACCAGCGTCTACTCCAGGCACTGAACCTGGGTGTTTCAAAAGCACCCCCAAGTGGCCACACATTATTACCTAGGAGCTAATGGAGAGGCCAAGTGCAATTGAAATCTCAAAATATCCAGCTCTGAAATCTGCCAGACCTGGGTTTGGGTCCTGCCTCCAATAACTCACAAAGTCTAAATACTCAGCAGGTGAATCTTACTGCCAACCTCATCAGGCTTCGGCTTTCTTATCTGGAGTCAATAATGGTAACTTCTTGGAAGTCTAATAATAAGAATGAGATTAAACAAATGCATCCTGGCACAAGGCCCCCAAGAGAAAGTAATTTTCTTACTCTTGACTAGAAAGGATAATGGATCGATGTTTCTCTTTCCTCTAATGTTTTGCCATGGGCCTGCATCGCAGTGTCTGGGCTGGGTTCTCTCTCTCTCTCTCTCTCTCTCTCTCTCTCTCTCTCTCTCTGTCCACCACACTCAGCTTTAAGAAAAGAATCTTTCTTTCTCTGCTCTGTCTCTGTCTCTCTCTCTCTCTCTCTCTCTCTCTCTCTCTCTCTCTCTCTCCTTTGTTTTTCCTCTATATTTTATGACTATTTTGTATTTGGGAGAAATATACTCATGTGCCTTTCACACTTTCTGCTCCTCCAGCTGCCACAGAAGTGTCCTTTTCATTTGATGTTGGAAACGGGCCAGTGGAGATCGTGGTGAGGTCACCCTCCCCTCTCAATGATGACCAGTGGCATCGGGTCACTGCAGAAAGGAACGTCAAGCAGGCCAGTCTCCAGGTGGATCGCCTGCCCCAGCAGATCCGCAAGGCTCCGACTGAGGGTCACACTCGCCTGGAACTCTACAGCCAGCTGTTTGTTGGTGAGTGATAAAATGGCAAACATGACTTCCCTCTGTTGGTTTTAAGAACCTTCACAAGGGAAAAAAAAAAAAAAAAGTTAAACAAAGCAGCAGCCTATAGAGGGAATACAGGTCCTTTTCAAAGTAAGTGTCCAGGCCTCTTCTCCAAGACAGACATAAACAAATAAGAAAGAAACACAGTAGGCCCAGGTCTGGCTCCATGTCCCCTCCCTGGAGCCTTAGTCCTCAACCACAAAATCAGTATAGGCGGGGACATTGCTCCAAGCATCGCTCATTTCTGCAATGTTAGGTTTATGGTTTTAAAATTATAAAATCATTTATCATTTAGGGAACTTATAAATAGGAAGGGTTAGAAGGTGAGAGTAAGAGGGAGGGGGGCGGAAGGAAAAAGAGAGGGAGGGAGAGAAGGAAGAAGGGATGAGGGAGGGAGATGGATGGGCTCTGAAAGCTCAAGTTTGCTGGAAATGATAGAGAGAGAAGAAAGGAAAGAGAAGGAAATGAGCCAAGTTCAGATTTACCTGAAACAATAAACAGAAGTTTGTTCTTTCCTGTTTGCCCTCAATGATTTAGACAGAAGAGAAGGTAGAATTCACCTGAGCGCTCTCTCCTCTCTCTCTCTCTCTCTCTCGCTCTCTCCTCTCTCTCTCTCTCTCTCTCTCTCTCTCTCTCTCTCTCAAAACCCCCCCCCCATGGGAAAGACACTGGCACTGAGAAAACATGCTAACACAGGAGAAAATTAGCCTGTGAAAAGATTGGATCCAGCCACACAATCTAGTCTTCCTCATCAACATTTTGCTTTTCTAAAATTGTTTGAGAATTTCATACCTGCATATGTGTTTTGATCAACCCTACTCCCCCTTCTGTCCCCTCCAGATCCTTGCCTATCTCATTCCCACCACCAGCCTTCCAAAATGATCACAGGAAATTGGACCTAGAACTCACTATGTAGACCAGGCTAGCCTTATCTCATAGAGCTATGCCTGCCTCTGTCTCTTCAGTGCTGGAACTAAAGGCATGCACCACCACACCTGGCTTACATGTGTTCCTTCCTTAAACCACCTGAGTGCACTTAGTGCTGCATGTTCATGGGTGTAGGGCCATCTGCTGCAGCACGGGTAGCCTGGCCACATCCATGAAGAAAACTGACTCTTCCTCTTCAGCAACCATCAGTTGCCAGTCATTCCACAGCTAAGGGGACTTTGTGACTCCCACTTTCATCCATGCCGGGATTTTGTCTGGCTTGGTCTTCTGCTTATCTGTACATGCAATATGGCTGCTGTGAGTGCATGTGTGCAGCTGCCCTGTCCGTTCCAGAAAGTACTGCTTTTCTGTGGTCATCCGCTACCTCTCGGTCTTCTAATCTTTTCACTCCTTCTTCCTCAATGATCCCTGGGTCAGTATTTTTGCTTTTAACACTCTCTAGATTAACCTAAAATTACTTCAAAGCAGTAATTATTCCTATGGCTACTTGAAAGTTTAATTTTTTAGCTAATGCTAATCATACTATCGTATAAAAAGGGTGAGTTTAAAAGACTTGGTGGATATGTGCCACCTTACTCCGGGATTTCACCCATCAATCTGTCACCTGTGCCCATCCTCCACCAAGCAAACATTGGTATGATCTGGTTTCTGATCCTTTCATCACAGCTGCCAGCTGGTGTAGAGCCTCAACAAGGGGTAGCTAATAATGTTCAGAAAAGTCAGAGTTTCCACAATGCCTTTCATATTGTGTTTGGATACTTGAAAAACATTTGAAAACCATAAAAGGAAGGATGAAATTAGCTATACAGTCCTCTTATGTGATTTAGGCAGACTGTAGAACAAAGGTAATAGAAAGCTCTAAGAGCAAGGCAGGCTTATGCTCAAGCAACACAGTTCAGGGGCCACGGAAAGAGTTCCCTACCCCCTCCCCTAGCTCCGCTATTCCTGCGTATACACCCAGAGGGCTCTCAAAAAAATATACAACCCAGCCATCAAAGTTGATTATAACACTACTCACAATAGCCAAGTTACAGAATCAGCTTATGCATCCATCAACAGATGAATGGATTACAAAATGTGGGATATAGTCACAATGGAGTTTTATTCGGCCATAAAGAAGAACAAAATTATATCAATTTCAGAAAAATGGATGTAACTGGAGACATCATATATCATAATCAAAATATATCAGACTCAGAAAGACATGTTTTCTCAGATCTTTGGATCCCATATTCTGCAAAAAATATTTTTATAGATGTGACATTAGAAGTAAAAAAAAAATAAGTCTATCTAGGGAAAATAGGAATAGTGGGAGCAAGAGAAGTGGACGGTGGGGGTGATTATGGTTAAAATGCATGATAGACACTATGAAAATTTCTTTATGAAACCTATCACTACATACAGTGAATAGACACTCCAACTTTTTAAAGGTCTGAAACTCATTGGGAATTCAGCTCCTTTTTCAAGTGATGTCATCACAAAATGACACTTTTTTTAACATTAGCAAAATATCAAGTCCATTGAGTCCTGTGGAGCATGGTAAATAAATTCCACATGCCATGCCCTGATTACCTGACACAAGCTTCTTCCTAAATGATATTAATCCCAAGCATGCAAGCCATAGTCTGTTGATAGAGGTCCAACTCTAGCTTTACCCCCTTTACCACTCACTAAAGTTGCCTTGAAAAATTCTAGAAACCTGGTAAGGTTGGAAAATGAAAAGGGATAGGAATATTTGCTACAAAGGAATGTTGATTCTTCATGACCTATGTATAATTTATTAGAAGAGAAAAGGAAAAAAGAGCTGAAGTCTGAATTCTATAGAACAATGAAATTAAAGGGACAGGCAGGATCAGAACTTCTCTGGAAGAAGAAAAATGCAGTTATTTAAGGAACACAGGAGAAGGTAATGACAGCGGAGGAGAAAGTTTTATGAAAAGCAGTTTGCATAATATCAAAGGGCCATTTAAGTACTTTTAAAACTAGAAAAGTGTTCTTTGGACCTAACAGTGGTGATGTTAGCAGTTTCTAGAGAATGGACTGATGTGGTGCGGTAGCAATTTATTGCCACTTAATAACAAAGTGTGAGCCCCCAATTCTAGTTTATAATTTCTTGTTCTTTTACAAGTAGGCATGAAGCACATCTCCCAGGCTAGTTGAGCCAATCTGGGAAGTATTGTTCAGCAGCAGACATCTACCCCAGGGTAGGTGGATAGGGACAGTGTTTCCAGAAAAGGACAAGTTTATCAGTTATCAGATGAAATCCTGAAGTCAGTCATCCCAAAACTGTTCAATAAGAGTACAGAAAAGGAGAGTACTGGTCTCAGTTCAACTCTAATAAAAGCATTTTTAGACCAAATAATACTAACTTTCCTTTCTTTTCTCATCTGACTAGTCAAAGAGTTAGAAATTTATCCCCCAAATTTCTTCCAACTTTAGACATTTATGACCATGTGCTAGTAGTGGGTGAACATGGCCTGGGTTACCTGGGAAACCTTCCCCTCAGGGTTGTGTGGTTGCCAACAAGGTCTTTGAATCCCACCTCTGCCTCCTGCCAACGTGGAGACCAATGATAACTCATTTGCTAGTTCTTTATTAAATGAGAATACAGTTCCTGTATCTTGGGACTCAGTGAGGTAGTCTGTAGAAATCACTCAGCAGAGACCTTGGCAGCCAATTAATACAAATTCAGTGTAAGCTATTTTTCTTCATATCCTTTACTTTTCAATCCTCTGTTTTCTCCTTCCTGCATCCACTTAGAGAAAGCTCCTCCAATTAGCTCAGTCTCTTCTTTCTCAAAACGCCATCCTGAAATGTGAACACGCCACTATGGCAGCCCTAACAGATCACTCAGATGCAGAAATGTCCCTTAAGTACTTTCCTTTACACCTACTACAGTGACCACAGAGCAGTGAGGTGGGGGGCAGGAGTTTCTTCCAGTCAGCCATCAGAAAACCTCACTCTAATGCCACTCTGTACAGTGAGTTATGGGGCAGAGTCACCCACGAGCGACCCCCAGGGTGCTAGGGAAGGGAAGACTTTGATGTACCTAGAAAAGGATTTGTGTCTTTGTATACAGGGTGGACGCCCTAGAGAGCTAGGCTCCACCCAGCCTGTGCTAGCAAGGCCAGGCTCATGTAAGCTTTTTCAAAGTAACCGAAGAAAGAAGAAACAGAGGAGATGTTGTTCTCACTGTACATCTAAATACAATTAGAAGCTGTCATCCAAAAATGGCTAGCACAGGCTGTTTAGAAGTGATAAGAATCCAGCCATGATTCTGGTCTGGTGGATAAGGGCCAAAAAGAAATAAACAAAAGTGATACGAGAAGGAAAAAACAGTTGCTGTATTTTCCTGAATAGTGTAAGAAATTTTTCCCCCATTTTTGATCCCAAATGAGGAACTAGAATATGCTGATAACCCTTGGGTAGCCTGGCAAATGTGTACATACAACATGGTGGCTACAGCCTCAGCCAGGCCAGGCGCTCGGACCTCAGTCCTCCATGGCAGCCGTGGACTAGCGTTTTCCTAGGATGACAGAGACTAGCAAACATGCTCCTGCTATCATCCAAACCTGAGGGAAAGCAGGCCAGCCTCAGCACAAGTGCTTTGGCACAGAAATATACCAGGGAATCTGACATCTTGGCATCTGGGGCCTCAGTGGCAGCCCAGGAGAAAGGAGATGTGCACTGGGTCCCGGTCTGGAAGCCCAGCTGCTGGCCCCATTGGTAAGAACATGCCACAAAAGTGAGTCGAGCAGGCTTGTCAAGACCCAAACTGGAATGGAGTGGGCCTGCAGCCTAGAAGACATGGGTCAGAGCATGTGACTCTTCTTAGCAGTGGCTTAAGCAGGAGGTCAGAGATCCACAGGCTGCTTCAGCAAGCTTCAGGAAGACATCAGCTCCTCAGAAGCTCCTAGAGAGGAAGGCTGGGTCTGCTTAACTAATGGGCTATGTCCAGGCTCAAGACACTTGGCTCTGGCTGCTTCTAAAATGTCTTCAGAGGTTAAATGGGATGTCTCTGTGAAAGATGTGTCCCAAAGAAGCTGAGAAATCATTCTCAAGTCTTCAAGTTCTTTTGTACAACATGAGATGCCCCACTAGAGACTCAGCAGGGGGACCACTGGTCTTCAGGACAATTCTCAAGAATGCCTCCTCTTCCTCTGACAATTTGTTAATCTGATGGCCTCACTCACCCTGGTGGGGGGAGGATCATTAAATGGATTTATAAACCACTGAAGACTGGATTCCTGGGAAAGCTCTCTGAGCTAAGCTTGGCTGACAAGCCCATAAAACAGCAAATTTCCTCCAACTCAATAATACGGCTTGTTTGAACAGCTGTTCCTCAAACATCTGCATTCCAAAATCCTGGGTAGATAACTTCAGCACCCTCCAAAGTGCCAAGTTACTGACTGAGCAAAGAGAAAGTCAACATTCGTCTGCAACGAGGAAAGCTGGAATTCCAATCATGAAGTGCACCCAAGTTTGTAGATGAACAAGGCCATTTCTCAAACCTAAAAAGCTTACAGTAAAAAAATCACCCAAATTGCAAGAATCATAACAGAATATATGCTCTTGTCCCATTTTCTGCTGGCTCACTAGGAACAACATGAGCATGGGCTAAGGGGTCCAGGAGGACATTCCAAGGCCAAGAGCTCTTTGTGTTTTACCTTATTTAAGCCATGCTATACCCTACAAAGTAGAGGCTATTGCTGTTTCCTGTCTCATTTACACAGGGAAGACACCTAAGCTGCAGATTAGTTAACTCACCCTGTGGGGACCTAAAGGCCACACCTTGCAGGAGTCCGAGAGGAAGTTACCGCGGTGCGTCCTGACTTGCTTTGAAAGTCTGAAGAATACTTCCGCAGTGCTGAGGAGTGCATGATCAGCTCGTGACCATCCTTAAGATACACCCTCAGTGGGGAGGGGGGATTTGCAGGTGCCTTTATAAGCTCTGTAACACCTGCAATAAATAAATAAATGAGTCCCTGCTTGACTAGGTTCCCCGTTGCGCCTGAGTGTTCCCGATACTGGGGGCGACATGGGCTGGCGAACGGCGCACTTACTCATCCCCAATCATCACTGCCCTGGGGTCGCTGGCTCGAACCCCCCCCCTGCCCCCCGCATCACCCAAGGTCACACATTGAGTGAGAGACAGAAGAGATCTGATTCCAGAGTCTGACTCTAGAGATCCTGCTCCTATCCATTCATCTTGTCAAAGCAAAAATTACACTTGGCAAAGATGCACAGGCTAGCAGAACTCTCCAGAAGGACCATCACAACAGGAGAGAAAACACAATACTCGGTCGGTCAGAGCTCAGCTCCCCTCCAGTGAGATCAGGACAGAGATTTTTGTTTAGATTGGGTTTTTTTTTTTCATCATATCTAAAGATACATAAATACGCATGTAACAGTCTTTTAAAAGTTGAGGTTAAAGGGCTCGTAGGTTGGTTCTGTTTGTCAAATGACTTTACTTAAAGAAATAACAAATGAAAACCAATGAAAGAAATGAGAACAGTGGACTTTCCTCTATCTTCATGAAGAGAGGTAATTTTACAATTTGGAGCAAGAAATGATGAGGGAGTTGGGCCTTTGACCTCCCAGGGAGATGGGGTGCTGCCTTCCCTGATGGTCACACCATGAAGACTGACTCCCAGATCCCTGAGGAAGACATCCTTGGGCTGCAAAACTCTCCCTCTAAAGGTTCTTTGAAAAATTTACATCGCAGGCAGGTAGGAAAAAAAAAAGAATTGGCAATATCCTGCAAGCTTTTTTAAAATATTCTTAAAACAAATGTTAGGGGTCTACAGTGTGGAAGAAGACAGTCTAAAGTCAAGCTGAAGGGAATTGCTGAGGCCATCTAGTCACTAGTCTACAAGAGTCCCTCATCTGGTTTAATACTGAGGCCCAGGAGGCATTTGGTAACTTGTGGTGATCCTGGGTGCTCTCTTCAGCTATAGGCAGCACAAAATGCTTCCCACAATGCACAGAAAAATCCATCACAACCAAGATTTGTACACCTCCAATGGCAGCAGCATCTCTTCAGAGAAGCACTGCTGTCTCTTGGTTATATGGTCTATAGTAGGAGCTTGGGACTGGCAAAGCCTGGAGGTCAGGCTGAGCAGGCAGCAGCCCTGGCATGTATTTTGTGGACTGCAAAGCCTCAATGGGAAAAGACCAAGGCAAGCAGAGGATCAGACACAGAGGAAAGGAATAGCAAGAGTCGCTCATTCAAAACACTCTTCTTTCTCTTCTCTTGATAGGAGGTGAGACTCCCTACTTGAGAGTCTCCATGATACAGAAACATGCTCTTCTTCCTGTCCTCACTCTCTTCCTTCTTCCATCCCCCTCCCTTCCTTCCTTCCATATTTTCTTCCTTCCTTCTGTGAACTTAAGTTCCCAGAAAAAAAACTGCGTCTTCAAATTGAACCTTCTGCAAGGCTGATTAGAACTTCAATGACTGTGGAGGGTTTGGAATGTTGTAGTAATTACTATTTATCTTGAGGTTGAGGTATCCTTACCCCCTAAATAGCCATTCCTTGCCCATCTCTGTTTCTGACAGCATTGTATGACTAACAGACTAACCTTTTGGAATGTATTAACTTAGCAGACACCAGCTTCCACCAAGCCAAGGGCAAAGAAGCCTGTCCAGCAGCATCTAAGTCAATAGCAGAATTCTCCCCACTTTGCTATAACTTGCCTCTCTGATGTCTCCACCAATGTGTTTGGAAGTGTCTTGATTTATGGCTTTCTTTGTTGTGTTACTATAAAAACTGTGTGAAACTTACTACATTGGAACATGGAATTTGGGGTAACCTGAATCTGTGCCCCCAAGCCATGGTCACCAATATTTGGCTCCAGAATAAATCACCTCTTATCTCCTTCGAGGTAAAGGTTGTGCTTTTGTGTCAACACTCCCTTCCTTCCCTCTCTCTCCCCTCCCTCCTTCCCTCCCTCCCTCCCTCCTTCCCTCCCTCTCTCCCTTCCTCCCTCCCTCCCTCCCTCCTTCCTTCCTTCCTTCCTTCCTTCCTTCCTTCCTTCTCCTCTGATCTCTTATCCATTAAAGCCTTCACAAAGGTCGTCTCAGTCAAGGTGGGTCTCATGCCTGGATCACATTCTTCCGATCTTCTTTCCGTCTCTGCTGCATCCCTCCTTGAAACACTTGCTTCCTGCGGGCCCTTCTTCCCACCCCTGCGGGGATCTGCCTCTCCTGCTCTTCCCACCTCATTATATACCACTTCAGTCTCTTCTGCATTTTCTTCCTCGTTGACAACTAAACTTGAAATGTTAGCACTTTATTCCCTTCTCGTGCAAACGCTGTCCTGTATGATCTTATCCCTTCCAAAGTCCAACGACTTTCAATACTGTATTATGTGCTTTGACTTAAACTTAAATCCTTGGGCCTCACTTTCCTCAGGAACTTCAGATCCACTTATCCAGCTGTCTATTTGGCATCTCAATGTAGATTTGTAGCTGATGTTGTGGCACACGCCTTAATCCCAGCACTCAGGAGGCAGAGGTAGACGGATCTCTGTGAGTTTGAGACAGCCTGGTCTACATAGTGAGTTCCAGGCCAGCCAGGGCTACATAGTGAGATAGGTCTCCAAAAATAAACAAAACAGCAACATCAGTGTAGATTTCTAATGGGCATTTCAGAATAAGCATGACAGGAAATAATTCTCGATGTCTGCCCCAAGCCTGTGCCTCCACCAGCCTCTCTTCTCTCAGTAAATAACATCACCATGCATCCTTTGATTCCTTTCTTTCTTCTCTTTCCCTTATCACTCACCATCCAATAGCATCTCCTGGGAATGTTCTACACTGCCACCAATACCTTCATCAAAGCCACTACTGAGTGTTGCTTGGATGACCACAACCCGTCCATGATTGGTCTCCACAGTCTTCGTTCTTTGCACATGCTTTGCTGTAAAGCTTGTTTCTGCTGATAGCACTTGCATTTCCTATTCTTTCTCCCTGAAACACCCACCAGATGTAGACCAGGCTGGCTTCTTGTCATTCTCCTCCAAGCTCCTGTTACTTCCTTTTAGAGCCCCTCCCTGACCACACCATCTAAAGCTGTCGTCATCTCCAGCTCTCCTTAGTGCTTGCAGCACATTCGCATATTTTTGAGTCCTACTGCTGGAAAGTAAACTACATAACAGCAGAGGCTGAGCAAAAGAGGGTCTCACCAACCGCTGGGCAGTGTTTTCCCAATGAATAAATATTCACAGAGTTGACCACTGAGTGAGTGAATGTATAAGTTAATATTCATATTCCAAAGCAGGTCATCCTATTCCCAAAGCAAGAAAATATTTTTCCATGTAACCTTTTCAAGAATTCTATTCTTAAAATCAGATGATATTTGTCTTCTTTGGAAACACCATTTTCACTAAGTATCACAGACTGAAATCAAGCATGACCAAAGGCAAAATAAATAAAGTTCCAGAGAAAGTCAAAACATTATTAAAGACACTATTTCTGATCAGCCTAGACCTTGGGTTTTCAATCTCCTCAATATCAAATTGAGGTCCTGCCTGTTTGGCATTTGCTGAGAAATTGACTGGGATCCCTGATGCAAAGTTTCTGCCCTAGTCATGGATAACTGGTCTCTGGTTTGCTCACAGGTAGAGATCAAAAATGATGTCTTCATTAGAAACCATTACTATTAGCGAGAAAGGAAAATGATTTATTAAAGAAAATCTGTGCAATCAATAAACACTGCACAAGGCAAAAATGCAAATAAATTGCAAAACTTCCTCTGTAGAATGCCTGCTCTTTCATAGCTGTTTGCCACAAGGATTCACAGCATTCTTACTCCTTTCTTAGCCAGACCATGTTTTGCCAAACTCTGCCAGACTCAGCCCTAGTCAGCCTCCCTCTTCTCCACAGAACTATGCCAGCCCCAGTGGCTCCAGCCAACACCGGTACTTTTCCACTAACAGTCACCATGTGTTTCCTCCCCTTTGCTCTTTAGTGATCAAAATTCATTAGCTTTTGCAATTGCAGCTGTCTCTTTTACAGTTAGATCTTTAACAAGTTATGATGAGCACAAATCTTACTCTTTTTAAGAATATGTTCCCATCATCATCAAATTGACAATTTCCCTTGACTCTCTTCCAAGCCTCAACTACAAGACTGTTTCCACAAGTGCTGAGCTATTTGTTTCTAAGGCAGATGTTGTATGAATAGAAACTGTTATAGAACTATTTCAAACCTACTACTAGGAGTCAACATAGGACTCACCTTCTGTGTAATCTTTGGTAGCTCTTATGTACCTGGAGCAAGAGCTTTAGGAGGAGCTCTGGTCTTCTCTTCAGTTTCCTCATGCCTATTAGAATAGCCTGATCCAGAGAAGGCATGCTAATAAACAGAGACCAAACTTGACCAATATTCTCTATTTAATCAATAGAGACAAAAACTTTCAACAAGTTTATTAAATAATTTATGATACCAAATTGTCAGTTCTACCAATAAGGACTCAACCAACCTATATTAGGAAAATTGTCATGTAGAAAGATTTTTTTTTATTGAACCAGTAGCAAAGATGGAAGAAATACATACACAGTCCACAATTCCTCCTCCAGGGTGCTAATAAAAGGAGAGAGAAGATACCTTATAACCTCCCGGCTCAAACCTCCCTCCTTCCTCTCTCCTATAATGGCTCTCATGTTCAGGGTCCCCGTTGCTAAGGCTGTGCTGTCTGCCCCCATTTCATGGTGCTGTCCTCACATCCTGACAGTGTTTTTCGTTGATTTCAATCCCACTTTATTATTTTCCTGTTGTTTTGAACCACTCTCACTTTCCTTCTCTTACGGTTTCTCGTGCCCATGTAAGAGCACTTGGTGCAGAGCCTTCCAATACCACTATCTAAGCACTTTTCAAAATATATGGCTGTTCCCTAAAGGTGATAGCATTGCCTGTTGTGTCATACCTCACATGCTGGATGTACTATAAGTCCCACTGTTCTAACCCTCTCCACTCAGCCTTAGGTTTTCACGATCTGTTTGTGTAGTTCTGTGAATACTATGGGCATTGTGTTCTACTATGTGTGTAAACCATATTGGGAGGTTCACAACTGCCTGTAACTACCACTTCAGGGGAATCCTCTTTTGGCCTCCATGAACACCTGCATATACATGCACAGGCACACACATAAATAAAAATTGTCTTTTTATTTGTAAATCAGTATTTCAGTTGAATGTGGTGGTACATGTCTTTAATCCCAGAACTCAAGAGGTGGAGGTAGGCGGATCTCTATAAGATCAAAGTCAGCCTGATCTACATTGAGTTCCAAGCCAGCTGGGGCTACAGGGAAACCCTATCTCAAAAAAAGGACAAAAAAAATAAATAGAAATTGGCTCAATGGCTCAGTGGTTAAGAGCACTGGCTGTTCTTATAGAAGACTTGGATTTGAATCCCAACACCCATGTAGCAGTTAACAACTATCCATAACTCCAGTTCCAGGGAATCCAACACCCTCTTCTGTCCTCCATGGGCATTGCACAACATGGGTGCATTTACATACATGCAGATATAATACTCATACACATAAAAATAAATTTTAAAAACCAATAAAAAATAAAATAAATATCAGCATTTCAATCTCTTTTTACTTACTCTTATTCTCATATCCTACCACCTCTTGAATTCATTTCCCTTTCAACTTATCAAACCCCCAGCACTGAAAAGAGAAAGCCCATATGGCTCATGGCTTTCATACCTAAATCAATACCCAAAGTTTTTAGTTGATGGTCTTGTGTACCTAGTATTGTACTGAGAAACTTGACGTAGGTTACATTCTTATTTCAGTTTGGGGGTGGGGGTTGTTTCTTTGTCCCTGAAAACTTTCAGGAGCTTCTTCTTTTCTTTCAAGTTCCTTAACATCGCTAGGCTGCAGGTGCTGATGACCCTGTTAGAGCTGTGAACACTCCAGCCATCTGGGAAACCCTACATCTCTCTATATAGCTCTTCCCAGAATAATATTTTGTGTGACTAAAATAAAATATACAAAATACATCAATGTAACTGAAATAAAATCATTAAAATATTGAAAATATCAAATTGATGATATAGTCATAATATATTAGTATTGGTGATTTAAATAACAATAACTAATGTTGCTGGCCCTGATGGTTATCCTAGCTACTCAAAAGCTGAGGCAGGAGGATCACAAATTCAAGGCCTACCTGGTCTACAGAGTGAGTTCAAGGCTGTGCTGGAAAACTTAGTAGGACATGTTCTCTGAATCAAAAGTCAAAAGAGGGCTGGGGAGATAGCTCAGTGACAGAACACTTGCTTAGTATGTATGAGGCCCTGAGTGGATCCCCAAGGTCACAGAAAATGTCCCACTGTTAATTCTAACACTCTCATAGTTTCAAAGGAGTCATGACCATCCATGATTTTTTAATCTACATCTGTGATACAATATGAGAATACTTTTTATTTGTATTGGTAACAGGATCACAAGTGGTATAATACTAAGGTTTGTCCTACATTCCTAATTAAAGGAAATGTTACATTTCTTTGATAAGTTAGTGAAAGTAAAGATGTGAAATTTTCTCATTTACCTTCTCAGAAATTGAATCCTGTGTGTGAATCACAGTGGTGGCATGTTCCCAGCACAGTAGCTAGAGGTGTGGGTGGGGTGTTGCTGTTGACTAGTTTACCCCGTTGGGACTTTATGAACCCACTCAATCTAAAATCTAACAGTCTTTAATCTCAAAATTTAGGGATTCTTATTTTTTCCAGTAATTTTTGCATGTTTGCTCTGGGCTATTGTCACGCAGGTGTTGGCTTTTCTGCCCCCCAGGGTGCTTGGCTTTTCCTTCATTCTTTCCCCTCTTTGTCCTTTCTTGTTGCCTCCATGATGATGTTTTTGAGAATTTCACACCTGAGTATGGAGCTTACATCATTTTCAGCCCTCCCTCTCTCTCCTCCAACTCATCCCACATTCCCCCACTTACACTCCCTCTCAATTTTGTGACCTCTTCCTTAATTATTATTATTATTATTATTATTATATGTGTATATATGTATAATTGTAACCCCAGTTTGGCCTCCATCTTGCTGTGTTATCTATAATTATTATTATTATTATTATTATTATTATTATTATTATTATTATATGTGTATATATGTATAATTGTAACAGTAATTTTATATATGTGTGTGTGTGTTGTGTGTGTATGTACACAACCTACTGAGTACATTTAGTGTTGTTCGTATGTACATGTGTTTAGGGCTGACCACTTGAGGCTAGATAACCTATCAGGAAGCTTATACCTAAAGAAAACTGATTCTCCCTCTCTCAGCAGCCACTGATCACCCATAGCTCTTCATCTAGAGCTTGTGAAATTTCCCCCGTCCACGTTGGCTTGTCAACTGGTGCTGTCATTATGCAGGAATTTTTGACTTACTATTCCAACCGCTAAAAAATTCCTTAGTTCTGTCTCAATTTTGTTATCTAACTCCTCCAAAGAGATCTTTATTTCAATAGCTATGGTTTTCATTTCAACATTTCCAAGCAATTCTTATCATTTCGTAGTACTGGGTCACACCCCAACCCCTGGGTTCCATGAAGGAATCTTTATGCTAATTTTGCTGTTACTTCACCAGCCTCATAATGTCTGTTATGTTAATGTTCTGTTTCTCTCCTTGGTTTTGCCTCTGACAACACAGATGAGGTTGAGTGTGGCTCTTCCTTAATGGGCTTGCCATTGCAGAAGACCTAATACTGTTTTCCTGTGAACTCAGCTCCATGCCCATGGGGTTACCAAATGCCTCCATTTGTCTCAGAAGAAGAGTCCAGGGCCTGAAGCATGCTCCTTCCAGAAAATGATAATGTAATGAAAACTCTTGCCTCAGGATGTGGAATCCCTGGTGTTGCCATCCTGCACTAGCCTTTCCTGTCTCCACACCAAATGCCCCTCCCTCCCTCTGCTTCCAAGTCCTTCTTCCCACTCTGCCTGGGACAGCCATCTTCTGCTGCAAGCCATTCTTAACCAATGGAGTATCTAAGCAAGCTAAATCGATCCTCTTACTGCCTGTCCCTTCATTAGTAAGTCTCTCATTACTACATTGAAAAGCTGGTCTCAAAAAACAACCAAATTCAATAGTTTATTATTTCTGTTTTATTTTCTTTGATCTCCCCCAAAATTTGACATTTTGTAACTTCATCCTACTGGAAATCCTGTTTTAAAACTTTCTATTCTTGGAAACTAGATCCTTACCTTTCACCTTGCACAAAAGTCAACTCCAAATGGATCAAAGACCTCAATGTGAAACTGAAAACCCTGAAACTATTATAAGAAAATATTAGCAATAACTTACAGGATATAGGTGTAGGAAAAGATTTTCTAAATCAGACAGCAGTTGCTCAGGAATTAAGGTCAGCAATTAATAAGTGGGACCTCATTAAACTAAAAAGCTTCTGTACAGCAAAAGAAACAATCAAAAAAGTGAAGAGAAAACCCACA
>NW_008335054.1:2736400-2769895 GCF_000622305.1 Nannospalax galili
AAGCGGTCTACTTCCCTGTTCCCTATTGGCTATTTGGGTAACCCCTTCAGAGAATGGTGTGATAAGAATAGGAGGTAGGAATTGGCTAGGCAGTTAGGGGAAAAAGACCCGAAAGAAATGTAGCCAGTTTCTTGGCTAAAAGTCAAAATGTCGTTAGTCCTGTTAACAACATACTCTGTTCCAAAGGCCAAAAATGTATCTAACCCTTAAAAGATCTTAGGGTTACCTCTTCAGAGGGGGGAATGTTGGAGGGGAGGGAGTGGACATGGATTTGATCAAAACACCTTATATGCATGTATGAAATTTTCAATAAAGTTTTTGTAAAAGTTTAAAAAAAAAAAAAAGACTGCAGAGCACTCAGCCCTAAATGGACACCTAAATTACACTTTCCCCTCCCAAGACACAGGAATCATTGCAGAAGAAGGGGTAGAAAGATTGTAAGAGCCAGACATGGTAGATGAATACAAGGAAACAATGTGTTGTCTGGACACCACAGGGCAGTTGCAGCTATGAAGTTACAGGGCTTATGACAGCATGCACAAGACTTGTGGAAGCCCAAGCGGGACCGGCAAGGAGAGGGGAGGTGGTCAGGAAGTCCAAGCTATAGCTATGCATCTATTGGCAATTGATGGATGCAGGGAAAGGGAGGGTCGGTTTTCCTTACTGGTGTGATGCCTGGTGGGTTGACCAGACTCCAGGGCACGGACTCACACCGGGAGCACTTGGGCAGCTCGGATTGGAATCAGTAGATCTTTTAAAAAATTAAAATTAATTAATTAGTTAATTAAAAAGAAAAGGGCATTCTTCCCTTTTGCCACCATCGCCGAAGCAGTGTCCACCAAAATGAAATTCAATCCCTTTGTGACTTCTGACCAAAGCAAGAACCAGAAAAGGCATTTCAATGCACCTTCTCACATTCAGAGGAAGACTATGTCCTCCCCTCTTTCCAAAGAGCTGAGACAGAAGTACAGTGTTCAGTCTATGCGCATCCGAAAGGATGATGACGTTCAGGTTGTACGAGGGCGCTACGAAGGTCAGCAGACCGGCAAAGCGGTCCAGGTTTACAGGAAGAAATATGCCATCTACACTGAGCCAGTGCAGCGTTCACCCCAGCAAGGTGGTTATCACCAGGCTAAAGCTGGACAAAGCCAGATCCTGGAACAGAAAGCCAAATCTCACCAAGGTGGAAAGGAAAAGGGCAGGTAGAAGGAAGAAACCATCAAGAAGATGCAGGAGTGGAGTCTTAACAGCCGACTGTCATTAAAAACTGCCTAAATAAAAAATAGAAAAGGACAGATAATAATAGAGGATATGAAATGGGGGGGGGTTGTGGGGAGAGGCTGGAGAGCAGAGATCTGAATGTGATAGGAATACATTGTATGGAGTTCTGGGATCAATAAAAAATTAATAATTAAAAAAATTTTCTATTCTCTCAGCTTCCCTGCTAAGCCTTCATCCTCTTCTTAATCTTCAGGCTTCTATCCTTTTCCTCTACTCTGTTTGCCATGAAGACCCCATGTGTTCATGAGGACCAGTTATCAAAGCTGTGCTGATTCTTCCCAGCTCCCCTAATCCAACCTTGACCCAAGACTCAACCCTGAAAAAAAATGTCTGTGGAGTCTCTGTGCTTGGGGTGAAAAACAAGATGCTACCACCTTGAACAACATTAGGGATTCTTGACCATTGATTCAAAGAGACCAGGTGTGCTGCTTTTAAATAAATAAGATTTTTCAAGAGTGGGTATTAGAGACAGGAATAGAGAAAGGGGAAAAGATGAAAAACATTTAGGAGAAAGATGCTTATTTTGCTCCAAAGATGAGGAAAAACAGAGCAGCAGGATACACAAAAAGTGCAGGAACATACAGCTGTTTATAAAAGAAATATTTAGGGGACTGGAGGGATGACTCAGTGGTTAAGAGCATTGGCTTCTCTTGCAGAGGACTCAGGTTCAGGTCCCAGCACCCACGTGGCAGCTAACAACAATCGTAACCAGTTCCAGAGTACCTGACGCCCTCTTCTGACCACCATGGGCATTGCACAACATGGATGCTATTACATGCAGGCCATACACTCATATACATACATAAAATATTTTTTTTAATTTTTAAAAGAAATATTTAGACAGAATTCTCAGCTGTTTTAGAAGTTTGGGATTCGCATTGAATTTACTAGAATATTTATTAATTATCCAAACTTTGGATCTGAGTAGGAAGATGCTGTCCTCTCTCCTACCTCCGGGTGCATGGTAGATGTGAAACCGTAAGGCCCACTGCATACTGCAGAGCCATGCCCTATGAGATCCGTGTAGTTATTCTGACTGTAGAAAGACAAACCATCAACTATATGATGGCCAAATTCTATACCTGATTAGGCTTCAAACTAATAGCATTGGGCTCTTAAGAAAAACCATGAATTCCGTGATGACATCAGTTAAATCCCCTTTGTTGACCTCGCTTAGAGATGGACTCGGGTGTTTCCATTCCTGGCTCTGAAGTGTAAACACTGCATTTTCCCTTTCAGCTTCAATGTCGGTATCCTCACAGTGTTCTGGCAAGTGGAACATGTTATGTCTTGAGTAATAACTACACTCTCTACACATAAGCACAGCAACACCTAAGAACAGGAGAGGAGTCTTGTGTGACCCAAGTCCCCAAATGCAGACATCAGCTGTAGCACAGGCAGTGTGCACATCGCCAGCTGTGAATCTGGCTAAATATGATGCTGAGTAGATCAGCTCCCTTGGTGTCTGTTTCCTCATCTATAACACATGTATCATAACACAACCTATCTCTGTGAGTTAAAATCCGTTTTTGAATAGCGCCTGCATGGCTGGTATTTGCTTAGTGTTGGTTGTGAGGCAACTAGTGTTTTTGATCCTTGTTCTGCCTCAAACTTCTTAGCCCATCCTCATCATAGAACAGTTCACATTTAGACACATGCGGTTGCTTTTCTGCTCTTGGAAACACAGTATGCCTTCAATGTTTTTAAATTTTCTGTTACTTTTATAATCTGAAGTCACATGTTTCCTAGGTCCCCCATAATGAGAACCTAAAAAATCCATTTTGTTAAATGAAGTTATATATGGGCACTCATGACCATTATCCACAAAAGCAATTCTCCAAACCTAGCTCCTGGGTGTCTAAAAGCTTTTCCCACATACTGCTTTCAGTATCCAGCTGACATAGGTATTACTGATCAACACTTGTCTATCATACAGCTCTGTGCTGAGGAACGAGGAACAGTTTCCTTGACCTCCCTCCCTCCACCACTGATGACTATCTGGGATTCACAGCTTAGTCGAATAGCTGGCATTTTATTTCTCACACCTGTACTGACACCATAGTCTGTTGGGGTTTTTATTGATGGGAGGGTGCTCAAATTGATCATCAACACATGAGCCACCATGGCAACACAAAGGAGAAATAGCAAATGCAGCATCTGCAGCTCTAGTGACCTGTCTAAGCACATCCTGCTTTTGCCCCTTAGCTACCAATACCTGGGACAGCTGTGGCTGTCATCAGAAGAGCCAAGGCCAGAGTGGGTCATCTGGACAAAGAAGTCATAGCTGCTTCCCAGCAGTCTTTCATACCATTCCAGGGACAGGCTGAAGGCCTCTCTGCCAGCTCATGGCTCCTGTGATCCAGACGGTCCTCCACAGCAGACAAGCAGGAGACAACACCCATCCTAACACGGGGCTTTCCAAACAAGCAGAACCATTTGAAAATGGACTCCAAAGTCATTCTCAGGCAGGCTGGGTCAGCCCAAGCTTGATGTTAACACTTTACCACTTATCTTTCTGTTAGGGGTGCTGTAACAAAATACTTTAGATTAGGTGGTGTTACAGAAATTTATTTTCTCATAGTTCTTTAAGCTGGAAGCCCAAGACCAAAGTGTCAGTGCTATTGTTTCCTCTTAAGGCCTCTTGCCTTGGCTTTCATATCTCCACCTTCTTCGTGTGTCTTCAGGGGCCTTTTGCCATTCCTGGGGTCTCATCTTTATGAGGACACCAGTTGCTTAAATTAGGTTCTCATCCTTAGAACCTTGCTTAACTTTGACCCCTTTTTAGAGACCCTATACAGTCTGCGTACAAGCAGAGTCATACTGGAATTTAAAACTTCAAAACATAAATTAAGGATTATAAGGGACACAGTTCAGGTCTCTTGGTTTCAAATTTGCATCCATTCATCGTGTCTAACATTTCATCTCTTCTTCTGCAGACTCGTTTCGACTCAAATTGATCATCAAGACATAAGCCATAGTAACAGTCATAACATCTACCATTAGCTGAGCTTCAGCGTGAAGAGCTGGATAGTATTACCTGCTATTAATGCACACTGCAGGGTGCATTGTGCTGATGTTACATGTAAGATGAGCAAGACCTCAGCAGAACTTGGGAAGACTACGCAGGCAATGAGCTGTGAAAACAATATGCAAACAGTTCTCCAAGAGCACAGTCCATGCTGTCCTCATTCCTCCATGCTGACCCTCACCCCCATGTCCAGTTGTGCTCAGCATGACTGTGACTGTTTGTGAGTCCCTTAGTATTCACCCTCAGGCATTCTAGAAATGCTTTTTTCTAGTACCTTATCTACAGTGTTGTGGTTAACCTTTATCGTCAACTTGATACAGCCTAGAGTTACCTAGGAAGAGGAAACCTCAGTTAAAGGTTGCCTTGATCACATTGGCCTGTGAACATATCAGTAAGACATCATTTGGGCTGATGATAATTGTGGGAGAGCCCAGCCCACTGTGGGTGGCACCATCTCTAGCAGGTGGGCCTTGGTTGTGTAAAAGCTAGCTGAACATGAGCCAGAGCAAGCAAGCCAGTAAGCAGCATTCCTCCATGGTTTCTCTTCCAAGTTCCTGCCTCGAGTTCCTGCCCTGACTTCCCTCAATAATGGATTGTGGGACTAGAGACATGGCTCAGCAGTTAAGAGCACTGACTGCTCTTGCAGAGGACCCAGTTTCAATTCCCAGCACCCACATGGCAGCTAACAACCATCCTTAACTCCAGTTCCAGGGAAATTTAACCCCCACTTCTGACCTCCATAAGCATTGCACAACATGGGTACACTTACATATGCACAGGCAATACACTCATACACATAAAATAAAAATAAGACATTTTTTAAAAAATAAAAATAATGGAGTATGACCTACAAGTATAAGATAAAATAAGCCCTTTCCTCCCCAAAGTTGTTTTTGGTCATAGTACTTTATCACAGCAACAGAAAGGGAACTAAAACAGCTGGCGGTTTTGCTCTTATAAGCATCTGCACTGGTCCCTTCTCACCCTCCTGCCTGCCCCCCAACCTTGCAGGGGAGCAACCCATAACATGTCCCTCAGGGCTTCTTTCCACAGACATGCTTATCTTCTCTGTTCCTGTCCCTTTCTTCAAGAGGTCCATCTTAATTGCCCTACTTAAGACTGTTCTACTCTAACTCCAAATCCCACTTAACCTGAGTTGACTTTATTTTTCCCATAGTGGTCACTACCTTCTAACACATTGATATACTTACTGAGTTTATTGTTGAATTTCTCTCTCTCCCTACAGGGGCAGAGACTTTTACAGTGGCAAAGTAAACATAAAAGCCATTTCAGAAAGGGTCTGGTTCAAGTGTACAAGCTTTGGTATGATTTATTTCCGTGGTGAATAAGTGGCCAGTCTGATCAGCCAAAGATGTTTCAGGAGCAAACTTACTACCTTAGGCACTGTTAAGCTCTGAGTTTGAGGATAGTGCACTCTTCATAATTCTTCTGAATCATTATTTCTACCCTTTTTAATAGACTACCTGATTATTTTGCCTGAAAGTTCTATCTACTTGATGGTTGTATTACTCATTATAGCTACAGCACTTTCATAATTAATCTTTAATTGCAATACTTGCATAGCATTTCAGATGAAAAATGATATACAAATTAGACCCATACCTCACCTTGGATAATTATCACAGGACTGACTAATGTGCATGAAACCCTGGCATAGCAGGGGGCTCTTTCCAATGACAATGTGTTGATTTTCTAATTAACAAAGGTTAAGTAGCATTTTTGCTTGAGGACCTATAATTTAAACTTATGACATTTGCCACCAAGAAAGATCTCTACAAAGCAATAAGTTCAACTCAAATAATGTCCACTGGTTTTGGTGCATTAGCATCTTTTGCATAAAACATAACGACCATTTTACGGATAAAAGATTTTTCTTCATATCAAGCAGATCAGGAGAAGTACTTTCCAGCTCACTGATCCATTTAAATAAATCAAGAGGCCACCTAAGAAAGGAATGAGGTGGACTTGGTTTAGAGAGAAATAGCATTTCCCTTGCCTGCTTTATAAACTGAGAAGGCATTTTTTTTAAAAACTTAATTGAATGAGTGAACAAATGTAAATCAGACTATAGTCATATGTCATGACAAAGGGGATGGGGCTGTAGCTCAGTTAGCATAGTGCTTGCCTGACATGCACCATGTCCTGGGTTCAATCCCCCAAATGGTGTAAAGAAAAAGAAAAAAGGAAAGGCGGGAGGAAGGGAAGAAAAGAGGGAGGAAGGGAAGAAAGGCAGGAGGAAGGGAAGAAAGGAGGGAGGAAGGGAAAGAACAAGGAAGGAGCTTCCGTATGACTGCTAAAAATGAGAAAAAGTGAACATTTTAAAAAGGGAAAGAAAAGGTTTAGGAAAAGGTGAGAATTCTTTTCTGAAATGCAGAAAGAGATCCGGGACCACAAACAGAAACATTATAAATCATGGACCATCATGACTTGGAGCTGGAGGAACTAGAGACAGCCTCCAGCTCAACCCTTTTCTTACTGGATAGGAAAAGAATGCTGAGAAAGATTAAGTGATTTGTTGAGAACCACACAACTAGCTAGAGCAACCAACAGTCCTGAGTGGGAAAAATGCAAAATTACAACACAGGAAGAGGGAGAGAGTTGTAGAACTTCAGAAACAGAGATGGATGTTTGCCTTGCTAGCTGACCCATTTCACATCTTTGTTTTTCATCATATTAACATTTACTTAGTCTTTTGCAAACATCTCCAAACTCTCTATCACTGCTCAAGATATATTAAATATGAGTTCTTTCCCAACTAAATGTATTCTAGACAGATTAAAGATTAAATTCATGTTTTAGTAGTTAAAAAAGTGGATTTCCTCATGTTTAACTGCACTGATGTAAATACAAGAGGATACAGCCCATTATTAAGATTATGTTAAGAAGATGTTTGTACTAGGGCTGGAGAGATGGCTCAGCAGGTAAGAACACTTGTGTTCTTCCAGAAGACTCGGGTTCAATTCCCAGCACCCACATGGCAGTTAACAACTGTCTGCAACTCCAGTTCTAGGGGATCCAAAGCCCTCTGTGGCCTCTGTGATCTTTGCACAACATGGGTGCACTTGTATATATTCAGACAATACATTCATGCACATAAAATAAAAATAATAAATAAAATATTTTTAAAAAGAAGATGCTCATCTGATTCTATTTTGGAGCAGTATAAATCGGTACATTCTCCTTAAAGGTATATTTCATATGCCTTTAAAACGTGCCTGGCAGTTATACTCAAAAGTTCAGTTAGAGGGCTGAGGGGATGGCTCAACCAGTGAAGGGGGAACCTGGGAATGGAGATGCAGCACCAACGTGCTGGACGGGGCAACGTGCACCTGTCATCCTAGGGCTGGGATGGAGACAGGAGAATCCCTAGAGCTTGCTGACCCACCTGTCTAACCAATCAATGACCTCCGGGTTCAGTGAGAGACCCTGTCACAAAAACAAGATGGAGAACAACTGAGGAAGGGACCAACGTTGACCTCTGGTCTCTATGACACATATACACCTGCACACACACACACACACACACACACACACACACACACACCCCATATATACATATACACACAAAATGGAATTGGTTAATTCTAAGGAAAATCTAGACAAGCATGCTGAGTTATTTACAAGGATCCTTTTATCACAATATCATAGACAATGAAAATTGGAAAAAGCTTAAAAGTCTACAGACAGAATGACAGAATGAATGATTGTACCCTTACAAAAGGAGGTGTGGTACAGATATTAAGCAAGATGTTTTGTTGTACGTAAATTGCCTAGAAAGTATTTCATGACACATTAAGCATAAAAAAACTAAATTGAGGGGCTGGAGAGTTGGCTCAGCGGTTAAGAACACTGGCTGTTCTTGCAGAAGACCCAGGTTCAAATCCCAGCACCCACATGGCAGCTAACAACCATCCATTACTCCAGTTCCAAGGTCTGACAGCGTTTTCTGTCCTCCGTGGGCTTTGCACGACATGGGCGCACTTACTTACATGCATGCTATACACGCATACACATAAAATAAAAATAATAAATGCATTTTTTGTCTTTTTGAGACAGGGTCTCCCTGTAGCCCCAGCTGTCCTGGAACTCACTATGTAGACCAGGCTGGCCTTGAACTCACAGAGATCCGCCTACCTCTGCCCCCCAAGTGCTGGGATTAAAGGCATGCACCACCACACCCGGCTAAATAAAATATTTTTAAAAAACTAATTGAGGCCATTGTATGTATTATGATCCCATTTCTTCATTTCTTTTCTTTTTTATGCTTATATATGTTCACAGAAAAGAGTAGAAAAGGTTGTTCCCTAAAAGTAAAAATGGTCATATCTGAGTGGTAGCCTGGTTCCCGTCAGTGTTTTATCAGTATGTATATGGTTTTCACAACCCAGAACTATTCTGCTGGTAACCAAGCAAACAGGAGGAATATCTAAAATCAATGATTTTTATTGTTCAGCATATTTTGATAGAGTTTAATTGTCTTAATTGATGAATGATGAAAATTCAGATAGCTATGCATTTATGTAATAAAAGGCCATTTGGAAAAACCCTTATTGCAAGAACAAAAACCCCACAGTAGCTAAAATGATAGAAGCCAAATTGAAATTCAAATGCACAAAGGATGATTAATGGGTTGAAACTCTTCCAAATCAAGCAGAGGCCCCAATTCTCTTCCACGCCGAGGTGTAGAGCTGGGCCGACAAGCAGATGGCAGAATGGAAAACCCTTCAAAGTGTTGTTTCAATAACTTCTTTTTGCTGTCTACTATCTCATAGCTGGGGATTGGACTCTCTTCAATTAATCCTCTATTAAAATATTTTATAAAAGCAAGATGCTCCCTTGGAGAATATTCAAATCAATACGCTATCCAATGAGAGCCCTAGAAGGCTTGAGTTTTAAAAGGTAATAGAAGCCAGGCGTGGTGGCTCACGCCTTTAATCCCAGCACTCGGGAGGCAGAGGCAGGCGGATCTCTGTGAGTTCAAGGCCAACCTGGTCTACATAGTGAGTTCCAGGACAGCTGGGGCTACAGGGAGACCCTGTCTCAAAAAAAACAAATAAATAAATAGATAGATGATAGATAGATGATAGATAGATAGATAGATAGATAGATAGATAGATAGATAGATAGATAATAGAAGAGATTCACTTGCCATTTCACTGATTAGGAGATACAGTCATATGCAGATGCTGATCCATCCTGTCATAGATCCTTTGATCCACTAGTCCTGCCTGGTGAGCCCACTGAGTTGTGTACGTTGGGCTAGAACAGCAGACAAAGTGATCTGATTGTACACCTAGTCTGATAATAACCTAAATAACTCCTCCATTGACTTCTCTATTTGTGTGTGTGTATACAAGTGTGTGTACAGATGTGCACTGGTGTGTTCACCCATGAATGCATGATTGGAGGCCAAAAGTTGACATCAAGTATCTTCCTCTCTTTCCACCTTATTTTTTAAGACAGAGTCGCTCAGTGAACCTAGAGCTTGCAATTTTGGCTAGACTGGATGACCAGTTATTCCCAAATATCCACCTGTCTTCATCCACCCAGCACTGGCATTACTACACACTGCTGCCATTGCTGACTTTTAACTAGGTACCGGACTGTGAACTCAGGTCCTTATGCTTGCACAGCAAAGACCAAAGACTTCACCCACTGAACCATTTCCCCACAATCATTCCCCCTCCTTTTTTTACATATATTGAGAGGTTTATTAAAAAGTAACTTGTGAGCTTATCAAAGCTAAGAGAAATCCAGCAATCTACTGTCTACAAGTTAGAGAAATGGGAAAGTTGATGGTATAACTCACTACGAGTCCCAAAGTCCAAGAATGTGAGCATTAGTTCCAGAGAGAAGGGAAAAATGGAGGGCTCTGCTCAGGAAGAGAAAGAGTGCTTCCTCTGTCTTTGTGTCAGACAGATGAGGCCATCCTGCACTGGTGAGGGCACGCTTCCTCACTCAGCCTACTGATTGAAATGTTTGCCTGTTATATACCACACACACACACACACGCATGCACACACACACTAAGGAGCAATGTTTGACTAGTCATTTTGTATTCACATAAAGAATGATAGGTTTTATTAAGACACTTTCACACATATATATCATCATACTTTGCTCATGCTACTCTCCGGCTGCCCCCACCCCATCCCTTCCAGTGGTCACTTCCTCCCCATCCACATAGGTCCTTTTCTACTCTCTGTTTTCATAACCTATTCATATATGTATATATGGTTATATTACATGTAATATGTCATATATCATGTAACTTCTTTAAATCTAGATCCTGTGTACAAAAAACTCCATTTTTAAAGACATCCAGGTCTATACCTCAGAAATGTCTATGGGGAGCCTAGCCCCATTCTGTCTCTGTATTAGGTGACCATCACAAGCCAACTAAGATCAGAGGCTCAGGAATAAGACAGATCTGATACAACTTTGCTGCTTGGGAGCTATGAGTCCTCAAGTAGACTTTCTAACTCTCCAAGCCTGTACAATGGGAATAATGCTAATGCATCATGATAATGCCTATCTTGGCAGATGGTGGTCAGGATCTGGTGAACAGCATTTAGGGCACTCAGTGGAACCACTAGTTCATAGCTGTCAGTTGATTGAAGGTAAACGAGTTTTAGTTTTATTTTTCGTATAAATGTTTTCATTTCTAAATCCCCATCAGATATTTCTTCTTAAAACTTTACTATTCACTTTGGGTTCATTTCCAAAGGAGTTCTAACTAGAAGACACAGATATGAATATAAATTTGAGTGCACACTTTTTGAGCAGCTCTTTTATAAGGATATTATAAGCACAATTAAATTCACCAGTGACACGATGCTTCAGTGAGCCCATCTACCAATTGTTAGGAATATTTAATATTTTCATGTTCATGAGACTCAGCCTGACTCTCTAACTTAACTCGAGAAATCTCAACAAACATACATTTCATGCAAGATGTCTTTTTTCTTATTTACTTTCAAAAGTTGACACCTTTTTAAAAATATTTCCTAATATATGCAATGTACTAGGACCATAGTCACTTCCTGGTACTCTCTCTTATGTTCCTCCCAGTCCGGTTTACCCCTTTCTCCCCAACTAGCCTCCCTCGTACTTTCCTGCCCTTTTGGACCCACTGAGTTTATTTAGGGTGACTTGTATAGGCATGGATAGGGGGTTATTTACTTGTGCCTGGGAAATTTATCAATGGCTACACCACTGAAGAAAAAATAATGTTCCCTCCTTGGGCAACCATTAATTAACCATAACTAGCTCCTCAGGGAGGAGTAGGGCCTCCAGAGCCTCATTTCTTCTGAGCTCTAATGCTAAGGGGCCCAGTTTTGTGCAGATCTTGTGCACATATCCACAGCTGCTATGTGTTCATGATTGCAACACCATGTTGTACCCAGAAGACTGTCTCATACTTGTCCCTTGAATGACATTTAGACAAAAGCAATAAAATCCACCCTGGCTTATTAATAACTATAACAACTGATTTCTGAGTTAAAGGGTCAATTCAAGCTCCCAATTACCCCTAACAGGATTTCTTGAATACTTTAATGTGAACTTCAAAGCAAAACATTTTATGAAACAAGAATCAAGAAATACAATTACATTTCAAATGGATTTATGCCTTCTGACTAATTGACTTATTAACTATGCTAATATATTCATGTCTCTTTGCCTTTGTAGTTCAACAGATAATGCTGTAGAACTGAACATTGTGAAATTAAAGAGCAAAGAAACAGAAGATTTCTATAAGCTTCTTTTCCATAACAGTCTAGATTATACCATTTTTGCATATCTCCAAACATTTTGTTTCTGTAGCAAGTTTATTGCTTCTCAGAAGACAGCCTCTTTTAATTAGGCACTATAACCTAAGGGAAAAAGCTTCAACTTCTTCTGTTTAGACAGGACCGACTTGAAAGGAAGAAGACTAGGTGTGCTTAGCAACTCCTCTCCTGCACCTGTTCAGAATGTGATGAGTGAAAATAGCAGTCACAGAGGTGTTCCCATCTGAACCCTGTCTCTGTCATTTCCAGGTGGTGCTGGAGGCCAGCAGGGCTTCCTGGGCTGCATCCGCTCCTTGAGAATGAATGGAGTGACACTTGACCTGGAGGAAAGGGCAAAGGTCACATCCGGCTTCAAATCCGGATGCTCGGGCCACTGCACCAGTTATGGAACCAACTGTGAGAACGGAGGCAAATGCATCGAGAAATACCATGGCTACTCCTGCGACTGCTCCAGCACAGCCTACGATGGGACATTTTGCAACAAAGGTAAAGGAGAAACCATTCCTAAGTCTAGACATCATTTTAAGACCAAATCATCTACCTAGTGCTTCCACCTGCAAATAGTTGCATTTTATTGTAGGGTGAAGTGAATTCTTCTCTCACCTTAGGTAAGATATTTTCCAAAGATTCCTTAACCTTTGTTGTTTATTAAGATGACAGAAGCTTTAGCAAGATGTAAAATTTCCCATTGAAACATTACGATGAGAAGAGTCTCATCATATTGTGATGATGAGTGACTAAGTAAGTGGCCTCTAAATGAGGGCTCAGGTCTAACCCTCCTTGTATCAGGAGCGACAGCCAATCAATAGATTAGTTGATGATGTGAGTCAGCAAATGCAAATCATGGGTCTTGATGTTCCCCCACTTCCAGTTGAGACTGGAGAGCTGCTCTCTTCAAATTCTGTCATTATCATCATCATTATTAGTCTTACTCAAGACACCTCTTTGAGTGGTTCTCAGTTTACCTTACCCTGCAAACGATGCTGAAATATGACTTCATCTTAGAGCATCCTATATCATTGCCTTGAATGAGCCCTTGAATCCCAAGTAAATGCCACAGAGATGATAAGAATACAAGAGCCCTATGCATACACGTTTTCACCAGGATACACTCTGTGATCCATCCCTCGTGACTGAAAGAAATTCACTCAACTGGTCTGAAGCTGAATTCCCCACATGTAAATGAGAAGAGTAAAGGGAGCAGCAGCTGGCACCTTTCCTAAGCCCCAGAGATGCCCATAAATCACCCTTCTTGTTATACGTGAATGTGTTCTGTTTGGGGAAAGTTTGCTGTAAGCTGCTGGTACGCCTCTTCCTAAGAAGCTTTACATAAGTACTCATTCCTCCGCCCGTGAATACGTGTGGGGCTATTTATGCTGGCGTTATTCGCACAAGATGCCACACACAGAAGGAATTGCTCCACAACAGTTGCTTGTACACCCAAGCTGCTGCCTGACAGGACTAGAATATGAGCGCACAAATTAGATCAGACAGGGTTTGAAGAGTGAGCGTGCGACAGCAACAGAGGTGTCAGGAACACCATCGCTGAATAACGCCAGCACACTTAACAGTGCTTTACAGTGCATTTTTCTGCTCAGAACAACATGGTTCCATGATTTTCCTGTGGCGTACAATGGAATGGGCTTGCAGAACACATTCATTTTGCACTTGTAGAAATGACAGTCTCTCAATTACCATTCATTGTGCTTGATGCTAATGTAATGCAGGCCATCCCTTTGCCAAAGTAGCATCTGAATGCAATCAAGTTAGCACTAATGCCTGAGACATTTTACTATGTAAGTAACAATTTAAAGCAAATCATGATCCCCCTTTTTTTCCTGGAGACTTCAGTTAAACTCAGCAGTTCACACAAAACCTCTGAGGGTTAATAGGCAATATTCATAAAGAGGCATCTACCCCTCCATTTAGCCAGCATCAGAGATAAAGCTAAATGAAGCCTATATGTTTCCTTTGACATTATCTCAAAAGATTTGCACAAAAGGCGTCTGAATATTCTCTTCCCAGCTGTTTGTTACAATGAGTTTGCATTTGGCCCAGTTTGTAGCTTTAACAAAAAATATTAAATTACTACAAATATATTTGAAACACATTTGTGAGCATCCTAAGTTGAAACAAGTGTCTTCTTGACTTGGGGAGGATGACAGTGGTGTCAGTTTAGCAGGGTCATGCAGCCACATACAAGGTTTGTCTGTGCTCTACAAGCTTCTTTGTGCATCAGTGATGGTGCCTTCCTCCTGGAGCTCCCATTCTCCAGCTCCTTCTGTCTGCTCTGGACCTCACCAGCAGGTGGGCCGGTGCCTACACAGCAGTTCCTAGGACCCACGCCACCCCCTGCTACTGCAACCAAACAACTCGGTCTCTGGGAAAAGCAGCCACCTTAGCAAAAGAATAAGCTCTAGAAAGGCTCTTGTGCGGTCTTCCTTTCATAGCACTGGTTTATGCTAGTGGGTGTGGGAAAATGCCACAGTATCTTCCAAGTGAATGAAGCAGGTCCTAATCACAACTCAGATATGTGTTTCTACATCAAAAATGCACATGTGGAGGCTCGAGTCATGGCACAGGCCCCTCTGCTCTTCCAGAGTATCCAAGTTCAGTTCTTAGCACCCACATCAGGCAGGTCAAAATCCCAGCTCCAGGAGATCCAATGCCTTCTTCTGGCCTCTACAGGCACCTACATGTATGTGTGCACATGCAGACTCACCCATGTACATATAAATAAATAATAAATCCTTTTTAAGTGCAATCTAGGGACTGGAGAGATGGCTTAGCGATTAAGAGCTTCTCTTGCAGAGGACCCGGATTCAGTTCCCAGCATCCACACGATGGCTAACAACCATCCCAGCTCAGTTCCAGGGGATCTGATGCCCTCTTCTGAGCTCCATGGACATTGCATGATACAGGGGTACTTACATACATGCAGGCAATACATTCATACACATAAAAAATTATTAATAAAGTAATTTTAAATATGCATCTGTACACACAGAGCTGAGCAAAGTAAACGCAGAATACACAAAAATGTAACTATGATTTTTTTTTTTTGGTCTTTTTGAGACAGGGTCTCCCTGTAGCCCCAGCTGACCTGAACTCACTATGTAGACCAGGCTGGCCTTGAACTCACAAAGATTCACCTGCCTCTGCCTCCCAAGTGCTGGGACTAAAGGCATGCGCCACCATGCCTGGCCTAACTACGATTATTTTTTTAAGCAAGGATGAAAATAATGGGACTTTTAAAAACTCGTTTTTGCATATCTACATTTTCTAATCTTCACTCAATATACTTCTAATTTCATTATTTTTCTTCTTGTGAAGGTAGAATTCTTACCACAGATGTTTAAAAGTTAACTCTCTCTGGTCAGAAAATCTCTAGTGATTAACTACAAATCATTGTGCCATCTAGTCATACTCTTTTGGGTGGAGTAACGTATCAGGTGAAGATTGCCTATAATTAAGTTACCCTTGAAAACCCATCTTTCAATTCATTTAACAGAGCTATTTTTCTACAAGCATTCAAAAGGCTCATCCTTCAGATGATCCTTGCTGGAGCTGGACTGTATGAAGACGAGAATCTGGAGACACTTGCATCTCATTCAGCAACATAACAGGTTCCCACTAGCACAGGCTTGAGTCCCACATGGTTTCCCTTTCCTCTTCCTCTGGTTTTGCCCGTTTTCATCCTCATCTTCCTCCTTCCCCTCTGTCAGCCCAGGCTTTATCTCTCCAGCCATCATTAGCTCTGTCTCTACCACTGTACATTCCATCCTGCTTTCCCTGTCTCCCATTCTTTTGTCTGAGTATGTAGTTGAACTTGCAGGTCCTGCTGGCATGTGCTGCAGCTTCATTGAACTTGGGAAGGCAGGGCTGAATTTGACATGTCCCTCGAGATGATTCTCTTCTCATTAAGAAGGATGATGCCACAGACCACCTGCAGTCCCAGCAAATGGGAGGTGGAGATAGAGGTCCCCAAGCAGGCTCACTGGGGTAGGTAGCTGAATTGGAGAGCTCTGAGTTCTAATGAGAGGCCCTGCCTTAATATGTAAATTGGAGCGTGGCCTCCACATGCACACATACATGTGAACAAGCATGTGCACACAACATGCACATACACATGAAAAAAAAAAAACCTTCCTGTCTAATCTCTTATCAAAAACTACTCCCACAACCCTTTCTCAAATAGATCTAAAAGACTTGCTCACCAATTAATGTTAGCTCTTTCAGGGGAACTTGCATCTTAAGCAGAGGTATGTTCTGGAAACTATAACTAGCATCATCTATCTACAGAAATTACGTAGTTTCTCATCTTCTAAGTGTGTTCACCAGCCAGCATCTCTTTAACTTAGCTGAGACAGGCTCCTTCCATAGCAAAATTCCTTAGGAGCCCATTGCCTGAGGCTGTAAATGCTCCAAGAATCAGAGATCATCCCAGTCTATAAAGAAAATATACCTGTGGGTCTGTCATCTGCAGGATTATTGGAGACTTCCATTGGGGACCAAATGAATAGTTCCTTGATTGTGTCCAAGGTAGTTTTCTCTAATTGAGTGCCATTGTTTCTTGGAGAGTCAAACCTAAAACACTCAAAAATGTTATGATTATCATCACAAGAATTTGATGTTATGATTAACCACAAGAAATAAGCAGCATAGTTTAAAGTATATGCTGTGTCTTCTCTGCAGTTTTACAGCAAATGGGGAAATAATCGACCAATGGTGGCTAAATCAATATCTGCTTTATTTTGGAGCTGAACGGTATAATGGGTTGAACGATGGCCCCCAAATTCACGTCCACCTAGAATCTCAGAACATAACCTTGTTTGCAGATGCAGCTACAGGTTGTCTTAACTGAATTAGGGTAGATCCTAAATCCTAGGAGAGCATCCTCATCAGAAACAGAAGATATGGAGACATGGGGACACATAGATAAAAAGGTCATGTGATGACAGAGTTAGATACTGGAGTGATAGCAAGAACTTCCTGGGGCCAGTAGAGTCTGAAAGAGGCACGGAGTGATTCTTCCCAAGTATCCTGGAAGACAGGTGGCTCACTCATTTAACGAATATTTTTTACTGAATGCTGTTAGTCTGTTTTGTGCTGCTATAAATGAACACCCCTGATACGGTATTTTATAAAGAAAGGAAATTCATCTGATTCATTGTTTAGGAAGCCAAAGGTTAAGAGGCCCACATCTGGGGGGTGCCTTCATGCTGCTACATCTGGGGGGTGCCTTCATGCTGCCACATCTGGGGGTGCCTTCATGCTGCCACATCTGGGGGGTGCCTTATGCTGCCACATCTGGGGGTGCCTTCATGCTGCCACATCTGGGGGTGCCTTCATGCTGCCACATCTGGGGGTGCCTTCATGCTGCCACATCTGGGGGTGCCTTCATGCTGCCACATCTGGGGGTGCCTTCATGCTGCCACATCTGGGGGTGCCTTCATGCTGCCACATCTGAGGGATGCCTTCATGCTGCCACATCTGGGGGGTGCCTTCATGCTGCCACATCTGGGGGGGTGCCTTCATGCTGCCACATGCCAAAGTAGGAGGAAAAAGAGCACAAAAAACATAGAAGGGAGCCAAACTCATTCCATCACGGAAACCCATTCCAAAGATAAACAGCCCATTCATACCATCACAGCATTCATCCGTTCAGGAGGGCAGAGCCCTGGAGACCTAATCACCAATTCCTGGCCTATCTGTCAACACTGTTGCATTGGGGATTAAGCTTCCAACACATGGACTTTGAGGGACGCATTCAAACCACAGCACACATCTACTGTGCCTGGAAGTTTTGAATGTGTAGTTGAGTATGGCCATACTAAAATTTTCAGAACATTTCAATGGTTTATAGATATAAAATCTAGAAAGTCTGGAGCGATGATAGCAAAGTGTTTGAATCCTGTGTTACGCAGGCAGCTGAAAATGCTTCATTATCATCACTTCCGTGAGCCAAGTTTTGCCCATGTTTAGCTACCAACCCAGGGCAACAACAGAAAAGAAAAAAAAAATCTTTAAACTGTTTCCTAACTTTTGAGAATTCTGTATTGTCCTCAAGTCTTCATTTGTTGCTTAGATAAAAGTCAGATTTTGAAGGATCACAGTCATGAGACTGCTGAGCGACTAAGAGTGATAGGTGGATGGTTCAACCATCACAATGTTGCCATCATTTATAATGAAACAAACGTGTGCACTGTGCTCCAGCCAAGTCTCCTCTCCCTCTGAGTTCCATGACATTGACTAAGACTTTATGATCTGTATTATTAATGTGGCCAATTCAACTCTCTACTTAGAAAATGGATGATAGAATTAGAGGTAGGTTTGAATCCAATATCCTTTCTTACCTGTCAAATAACCTTGAGAAGCCTTGAATATCACTGAACCTTATCTTCAGCAACACATGGTACCTACTTTCTAAGGCCACTGTGATGATCGCATGGAGTACTTTGAACACATTTCCAGAGAACCTAACATGCTCATTGCAGCAGCAAATGTTACTTTTCATCCTCAGCATTTCTTCTCTTTATGTTTTTGGTTTTGTTTTGTTTTCCTTTAAAACGTAGTATCTTCTGGGACTGGATAGATGCCTCAGCAGTTAAGAGCACTGACTGCTCTTGCAGAGGACCTGGGTTCGATTCCCAGCACCCACATGGCAGCTATGAACCGTCCTTAACTCCAGTTCCAGGGGAATCCAAAGCCCTCTTCTGACCTCCACGGCACTGCATGACACGGGTGCACTCACATACATGTAGGCAACACACTCATACACATAAAATAAAAATAATAAAATATGCCCTCTTCTGGCCTCCATGGCATAGCATGACACAGGTGCACTCACATACATGTAGGCAACACACTCATACACAGAAAAATAAAAATAATAAAATTTTAATTAATTAATTAATTAATTTAATTAAATAAAACATAGTATCTTCTAATCCTTCCCCCAAAAGACTTAACTGTCAGAGATTATCTCAATGACTGCTGAGTGCTAAATTGTTACTTTTGAACTTCAGGAGCAATGGGTATATCATACCCAATTTTGGTCCCAGTAATAGTGTTATGAAGGTAAAATGAAGTCTCCCTCTGAAGGACTGAGATTCTGGAAGATGCACCTGGAGACACCACCCACCATATCCCACTGGGCACATCCAGTAACACAATTCTTGTTATAGCGTGTACAGCGCTACCAAGGGTCAAGTTGAGTTACTATAGCAACTCCTGCTTCCCTTCTTTTTTGATAGCAGCCTTAGCCTCAAGCCCAGATTAAACTTCTAAGATGAAGAAGGTCTGCCTTCTTGTCTCCTAGAGAAACATGTTGGGTGGGTAGACGTGTCAAAGGCAACTTCAAGACTACACAGTCACCTTCTCCACAGGCTGAGGTGTGGAACATAGAGACCACAGTAAACCTATGATGCACTGTTTTAGAGTTAGTCAAAAGCCTTCTAAAGAAAATTAATTAATATAAAATATTTTAAACAAATGGAGCAGAGGAGGGAGAGGAATGTTGGATCTGTGTATCTAAAAGTTCATGTCAATATGAACCCAGCAAAGCTTTTGGCAATAATGAGCATTTTTGGAAGGTCTGCCTAAATGGTCCTAAGAATCCCAACTTGGAAGATAGTCTTCCTCCAGTGGGGAAAGCATTTCATGGGGTTCTTTCTCATTTGTGTTTAGAAGAGGAGGTTTGATGGATTTGGAAGAAGGCCCAAAGAGCAAGAATAGAACCCTTTCTCCTTTTCCCTCAGTGTTATTCAAGCAGGGAAAATGCTCCTCTATTAATGTGTTTCTTAACTCTGCAGCCCTCAGACTGCAACTTAAAAGTCTCATGGCAACACATGAAGATAATCTACTTAAAAACTTGGAAAATTTAAAAAAAAAAAAGAAGAAGAAAAAGAAGAGAAGGAAAAATAGTAAGGAGAAAAAAAAGCAAAACAACAACAACAAAAAAAAAAACCTCGTGGACAAAAGTCCAGATATACTGGTAGACAAAGGAGAATGCTTTTGACCAGATTCCAAACACTGAAGGCTTCAGAGATTGCTGATAAGTTTAAATGACTTCATTACAGAATTTTATGGTGGTCAAATAACACTCAGCCTCCCCTGGGTTCTCTGGGAATCTGGATAGGAAAACCCAGTCAATTAACATTCTCAGAGGAAAGGATTTAAAACAGCAGTGGGTAAAGGAAGACCTTTGTAAGTTTTTCTAAATGTGCTAGAGGAAAAAGCTTTGGGCCTTTGGCTTTGATAAATCACATTTTTTTCAACTTTGTGCTATTTTCTAATCCCCACTGAGTTTGAGATTTAACGATTTCTTTTCCTGTGTGTTTTATGTGTGTATTTATTGTGTTTAGTGTATTGTTCTTCTTTCCTATTCTTCAACAATGATCAGAACAGTAAATACTGTGAAGTTTGGAAAAAACAGCACTGTCTTTTAGATTAGCCCCATAGTTTCAGCTAAAACTGTGCATTTCTCTTTTCCTTAAGCCTAAAATGAACATCAGTGGTACTGAGGGTTTTGCTTTTAAATGCTCACATTTGGAGCTCCCCTTCAAGCAGGTCCATTCACCAGTCCATGTTGCCTTTGAGTACTTCATCATGCCTATGGGTCATCAAACCCTCCCTGCTTCTGATTAGCAATTTCTCCACTCCACTGTTCTGTGAGTTCATCATTTCCCGGCAGCCCTGGCCTGAGCAATCAAGCTTATTCTAGACATCCCTTGGCTAAAGAAAACCTACTTTCTTAAAAAATCAAGTAAATCCAGGGTCACTGAACTGACTTTTCAAATGTTTACAATTTGGTCATTCATTTTATAGATCAACCCACCTTTGAAATCATTCACATAGTCTCACTTCCACTGATTGTAGCTGTGGTGGATTTTAGATAAATGAGCATTTTTCTGGTTTTTTTTTTTTTTCTCTCAGTTAAAGCGAAGCCTGAGGAAACAGCAATTATTAATCAACTGAGTTGTGTGCCCTTCTTTGCTTGGCATTTTTTGTATTTCCATCACAGCCTCATGAAGACGGGGCATGGGACAGAGTGAAACATTCAACGTGGACTACCGTTTCTCTAGTTAACTCTTAAGAAGGCTAAGTTTACTAAGCAGCCTGTGGCTTCTAAAGTATTCAAGCTCTATCCCGCAAAGAGTCTCCAATAAATTGAATTCTTGCAATAAAAGTTAACAGAGCTACCTTCTGGTTTGTTGCTGTTGCTGTTTTGTTGTTGTTGTTGTTGTTGTTGTTGTTGTTGTTGTTGTTAGTTTGACGGGGTCTCCCTAGCCCCAGCCCACCTGGAAGTCACTATGTGGACCAGACTGGCCTAGATCTCACAGAGATTCACCTGCCTCTGCCTTCCCAGGGCTGGGACTAAAGGTGCAAGCTACCACACCCAGCGTTAGAGCCACATTCTGTATGAATGAAGGAAGAGCAAGTGACTGGACCACTAATAATTTTATTTCTTCATACACACTGGGCACAAGTTTAGAGAACTATGAGAAAGTTACTTTAAGCCTGCTATGTGAGCTACAGTAGGTTACAATGAGGAAGGCCAGGATACGTGAGACAAGGTTGGGTATGAAGTGGAGAAGCTGTTCTGTCCATAGAGGCTGTTCTGAAGTCAGAAGCAGCCAGCTAACGGAGACACAAGGAGAAGGTCTGTAGGGGACCAGATAAGAAGGCACAGAGCTAGCCAGACACAGAGGTGACTGCTGCAGGTCTGGGTGGCACGGTTTCAAGAGTCAGTTTGAGGTGGGCTGAGTGTCACAGGCAGGAGAAACTCTATTTGAATTGGAGTCCCAGGGCAGAGGCAGGAGTCCTTCACTGTGCAAGCTTTCCTGGATGAGGGTAGTAGTGACAGGTGACCAGATGACTGGTCAGCATGCCTGCCAGATGTTTCTTATAGGGATCTAGGTGATATATTTGCAACTTTCATTTTTATTGACATGAAATAAATTATTTAAAAGGTTTGTGTCTCCTGGTGTGCCGCCAGATGTCATAGCAGTGGTTTATTGTGTAAACAAGATGCAGAGTTGTTCTTTCCTGGATTTATATGCAAAATGGGTGACTCAGGCCAAGACTATTGATTTATAAAATGGAGTCATTTTAAACTAGACCCAGCCTGAGAGCTACTTAGTATCCTATGTGACAGGGAGTAACTGACAGCAGACTCCTTCTCCTCTTGCTGCTGACGGAGGTTGGCTGTCCCAGTGCTAGTGGCAGACCTTGCTTATAGAAGAAGACCCTTTGAGAAGCATTTGTTGGGAAAGAATCTCACACCTACAGGTTCAAGAAACTCTGTGAACCTTAAGCATGACAAAACTAAGATAAATCACTAAAAATCTCAAAACGAAAATGAAATGTTCCGTTTTTTTTAAATCCCTGAAATAATAGAATTGCTGTCTTTGAGAAATATTAATTTACCTTTAACATTACAAGTTGGGTTGCTTTAGAAAATTAATAGCAGATAAATATTTTAGAATTTAGATTGGTTAAACTCTTCAACTTATGCCTCACCAAGCCAATAATATTTTGTGAGGCTTTCTCCTCTTTAGAATGTGAACAAATAGTTTTCCAAAATTTTATTATAATATTAAGTATCAATTTTTCAGAATATGCGTGCCCTCACCCCAACTTCTAGAGAACTTTATATGAATTTAATAGACACCCTGCCTTCATTTTTTTTTTCTACTTTAAAGGTAACAATTCAGAGTTAGATCAACAAGTTGATGTGTAAATAGCAAGTTATCCATGCTTTCGGTAAATGTTTACAAATCCTTTCTGTTAACTTTAATATTACAAAATTGTATTTACTCTTCTGAAGTTCAGATTTAGCTCTTGTAAATTTGTTCCCTTCCACTTGCACAGATGATTTACCATTCATCCATTCCAAGGGCCAACATTACTCTCTGTATTTCTCTCCAGGGAGTTGGGAGTTGGGTCAAGTATGACTTCTAGAAAAGTCTCAAATCCTAGCCCATATGCAAACCATCCTCTCAAGGAGCCTCGTGGCATCCAAACCACACTTCCTAGTCCTCTGTTCTTTTCTCCCTCTGTGACCAGCAGCACAGTCAACACCCTTCTGAGTTAATTTTGTTTTTAGCAGAGAGAAATCTGTTCTTTCTGAGTTTATTTGTACTGAGAGGGAAGCTACTATGGTATACTATGTATACTATAAATATACTATATATACTATATATAATATATACTATATATACTATAGAAGGACAGACCAAGATTTATTTGACTTTCAGCCTCAAGAAAACTGAAAATAAAGGTAGACAATTGCCTAACTATATTGGTAGTCAACGTCTTTATAAATTGCATTAGTCCTATGAAACATGATTTACAGTACTAAGGATCAAATAAGCTGATGCATATGAAAGCGCTTTGGAAAAGCATTAAGTATTAGAAGTACAGAGCCAGATGTGGTGGCACGAGCTATAATCCTGGCACATGGGAGGCTGAGGCAGGAGAATCAAGGCGATGGTAAGTTTCAGAGCAGCCTGAGCTACATAATTTGAGGCCAGCAAGAACAACATAAAAAGACTTTGCTTCAAATATACATATATTCAGAAACATACATACATATACATATATAATGAAATGAGGACTATGGTTATTCCAAGGTCACTAATCTCTGTGTCACAGGTCTTGGTGCTCAGGCTGCAAAGGACAACACATTGTCATTCAAAAGCTACCGACACCTCTCAGGTAGACCTTGACACACACAGGAAGTGCCGCCATAGCTGGCTACAAGTCAGAGCCCTCCACATGCTGGCAGCAGTGTGTCTGCAATCACAAGGTGCAGCGAGACTGTAGACCCGAGTCTTCTTGTTGGCTGGCATGCAATTCAGTATCAATAGTCAATGTGGGATCAAATGCTTGGGCCTATCAGTGAATCACTTGACCTGGAATTTCATGAAAGCAGTAAACACATGAGATTAAAGAAGGATGGATTCTAAGCATTCCTCTTGAGGGTGATTATTGAAACATTTAGCAAATAATACTGCTCCTTGAATATCTTAAGAAGTTTCAGCAAATAAAAGGTGATTGCTATATTCTCTAAACATCTTCTTTTTCCAAATTATTAATAGTTTTTCTACCTCTTCTGCCCCACTATTAAAAATGACCATTGGAGCTGGGGCTGTAACTCAGTTGGTAAAGTGCTTGCCTAGCATTCACAAGACCCTGGGTCCAATCCTCAGCACTATATAATCTGGGTATAATAGCACACACTGTAACTAGCACTTGGAAAGTACAGGCAAGAAGATCAGAAAGTTCAAGATCATCCTCAGCTACATAGCAAGTTCAAGGCCAGCTGGGATTGTATGAAACCCTGTCTTAAAAAAAAAAAAAAAAAAAAAAAAAAACCTAACAGAAAGTCTGTAAGAGCCAGGCAGGGGTAGTGGCTGACCATGGGGAAACAGTTTCCAGGCTTCTGGGAATTTGCTCATATGACCTTATACCAATGGTGACAGCACATACAGGGCCCATGCAAACTCTAACCAGACAAAAACCCAGCATAGAAATGGTGAAATGGGTAAGAAGCCCCAGCCTTAGCTAAGGAACTATTGGCAACTGATCACTGCTGGATGAGGGAGAGTTGGTCTTCTTTAAGGGAGTGACGCTAGATAGGTTGACCAGGCTTCAGTGGATGGACTGACACCAAGGGACATGTGAGGACACAAACTTGACTCAAAAGGCCTCAACATATATGAGAGAATACATGAAATCTGGCAAGATGGGCAATGGGGAGGGGTGCAGGTAGAGAAGGAAATCGAACTATGATCAAGATACGTTGTATGAACTGCACAAAAACTCAATTTAAAAAACATTTTAAGAGACCAACAGCTGCAGTTCAGGTTAGAGAGTTGAGATTTTTCTCATGTCTAAGCCAATCATAACCCAAATCCTAAATATTTGCACAAGTCCATAACTAAGTCACTTCTTCATTTTCAGAATCAAAAATTAGTAAGATTATAAGTAAAATGCCTCTAAAATTTTACAATTGAAGTAATCTAATTCAAATCCCTTTTAAATGGGCCTATTTTAGACCACTGACTTTTATATTTCCTCAATAAATGTCTCATAGTAGAATCTTGTAAATTCAGTTAAAACCATAAATTAGGTCATGTATATCAAATTTGAACAACAGACCAAGTTATTTGAAGCAAGTGTATCATTCTTCTCTGTTCAGTAAGCTCAACTGTTACCTTTTGAGGCTTTGCGTAGCATCTCCCCAAACCACACCCACATGCGGTTATTACAACACTTCATAATTTCTTTTCAAATATCAAAGACTATTGTAAACTCTTTCATTCCTATGACTGTAATGAATTTACCATTAGGCACACTGTCATCTTTTGCCCTAACATTCAAATGTCATTGGGCTACTTATTTCAACACCCCTTCAATTATTCTAAATTGTTAAGAGTTCATAGAGCTCTCTTTGTCACAAAATCAAAGAATCTCATGGTTGAAAAGGATATTACATTCTTCCGTATTCAAGTGACATTTTATTGAACACCTTCTTTGATGCCAGACACTGAACTAAGTGTGTTCACATGTCTTTATTTAATCCTCACAGCAATTTCAAGATAGAAGTCTTATCGTCTCTGTTTTGAAAATAAGGAACTGAGATTTCTAGAGGTTAACTGTATTGTCGCGGACAGCAGGACTAGCAATGGGTTTTCACCAGGCTGGGGTCTCCTTCAGAACCCAGTCACTGGGTCAGACCCAAAGCATGTGGACCAGAAATGAGCAGCATTCCAGGCAGATCACTGTATGTTTAACATTTCTGATCAGTAGGAAGTTTTCACTTGTCCTGTATTATTACCTCCATGGCTTCATGAAGAAACAATGGATGTGAATTCCTGTGCCATTAAGGACTCAGGAACATCTCTGCACCTTTGGAATTCCCAACCTAAGACGACTACTAAGACAATCTGTCTGGGCTTGACACGTAAGAAACATTTCAGAATCAAGTCCACAGTCTTTGCTTTTCCAAAGCCTAGATGGACCCTTGACTGTGCTTGGGGGAAATGGCGGCACATGTCACCCCCTCCCATTTGCAGTATAGACTGTCAGCATTTAATGGCGAATTCACAAATTCTATGCATCCTATATAACACAACCCCATCTACTTTGTTCTCATTTTTCTTTTCTTTTGTGGGGTAGGTAGGTGGGCATGAGTGTGGTGTATTTGTGGAAGTCAGAGGAAGGAGCATGGTATACATGTGGAAGTCAGAGGGTGACCTTGGATATGAGTCCTCAGGCACCTTCCATCTTTTGTTTGAAACATGATCTCTCAATGGCCAGGAACTTCACTGCAAAGTCAGGCTACCTGGCCTATGAGCTTCCAGGGATCCACCTGTCTCCATTCCCATCTTGCCATTCATTTTTTGTGTCTAGGAATCCAAACTCATGACCTCACATCTTCAAGGGAAGGCTCTCCCCAGCCTTTATCTTCATTTTTCTACTACATCTTGACGAGCTCCAGAATTCTGGGTGACTTTGCTTTCTTTGCCTTCTCCCTTGGTGTTCTTTGCATATGACTGAGCAAGAAAGCACACACACATATAACACACACAACACATACAACACACACAACCACAATACATACATACAACATACACCAGCACACACACACACAACATACACTCAGCACACACACAACACACACAAACATAAAAACACACCCAGACCAACACAGAGAAATCTGTGGGCTCCACCTTATATTTCTAAGCTTAAGTCTCAGATAACAAGATATGTCTTTGTATAGCTGAGGGTAACAACACACCCCATCTTCATGACTTTGGAAAAGATGTCTCTTTCCCAATGCATGGGGAGAAGAAGGAAATGGGAATAGTGCAACTAAATAAATCCATCTGACACTAGAGACCACTTCAGATTGCTTTATAACAAAGTGATTTGCAGGGTAAACACAGGCCACGCCCTGTGAGTTTCCTGGTTGATGAAGTTTGTGCCGTGAGTCCCTGATTGGTGGCCTCTAAGGACCATCCTCCAAGGACTAGTGCCTGTGCTAGTCCAGACACAGAGCTTTGCATGGAATGAGCTTCTGATGATTGACTCCCAAGTCGAAACGAAGCATGGAAACAATTAAAGGATGACTGTCTGTCCTGAGCTGGAAGGGTGGACTTCTGCTGCCTCCCTCAGCTTTGCCCTTCTGTACAGAAAGGACTCGGCTGTGAGCCTGGACAAGTACGGCTCATGCTCTTCCACTGCGCTTCACAGCAGAGCTTTACTTTCTTTGCTGTTGCCAGTAGATACTATTTTTAAAAAATCGTACAACTACAATATTTATCCTCGAGATAAGAGTCAAAGAATTCACAAACCTCTGGCCAGTGAGACGGCTCAGTCGGTAAGTGTACTTACTGCCAGTCCTGACTCCTGACAACCTGAATTCAACCCCTGGAAAGAGAAGAAGAGAAAGAACTCCTGAAAGGTGTCCTCTGACTTCTACATGCATGTTGTGCCACACATGGTCCCCCTCCCCCAGACACACATACAGAATAAAATAAATAAATGTTAAAAATTCACAAAAGAACACATAAACCAGTCTCTAGCCTGTAAACACACAGGAATCCTTCCCTGTTTATAAAAGTAAGCTGTGACGGGCTGGAGAGATGGCTCAGTGATTAAGAGCACTGGCTGCAGACCCAGTTTCAATTCCCAGCACCCACATGGTGGGTAACAACTGTCCATAACTCCAATTTCAGGAGATTTGATTCCCTCTTCTAACCTCCATGGGCATTGTACAACATGGGTGCACACACATACACACATGCGGGCAATACCCTTGTACACATGAAATAAAAATAAAAATATTTTTTAAAAAGAATAAACAATAAACTCTAAGTATAGAGCTACTTCCGCTAGCATTACCCACCTCACCACTCCAGCATACACCAGCACTGAAGGTACCCGCTGTCTTGGGACAGAGAAATCATTGGTTGGTTTTACACTTTAGCAATTCTGAGTTCACACAGAAGATGCTGGGGAAGAATAGTTTAGGAAATGTGTTTGGAGATCAGCCACTCTACACCCAGAGTGACTTCCCTTGACCCTCCTGACTTGTTCATCTTCTCTCCGATGGCCTGTCATTCTATTACTTAGAATTCAGACTGCCTCTGTGGGAGCTGTGGGAGGAGGGAGAGGCTGTAGTTCTTGGACACCTGAGCTTGGTTTGGGTGATGAAGCTGAGTCCTTGGCCAGAGAATCTATTCTGAGGAAGGGGCCTGCGCTGGGAAGGGGGAGCTAGGTGCAACTTGGGAGTAAGGAAAAATGTGAACGTGGCAAACAGGAGGTTAAGATGACGTCAGTAAGGACCGAGAGAGACAGCTCTTTTATAAGAGGCTAGAAGAGTTCCCAAGGAAAGAGCAGGCAAAAATGCCCTGTGCCCTTCCTGATCTTGCCCAAGGCCAGCCCTGTACTGAAAAAGAAGGGAAACCTTTCCTTTTGACAGTTCCCCCTTGCTACTGAGGTCCAGCATCTAGGCTAATAGAATCAGAGCTGAACTTTAGTTACAGTCCCAAGTAAACCATTTTTAGCTGTTGAGCCAGATTAGGATATTATATTATGGGGCTGGAGAGACGGCTCAGTGGTTAAGAGCACCAGCTGCTCTTGAAGAAGACCCAGGTTCAGTTCCCAGCACCCACATGACAGCTAACAACTGTCTGTAACTCCAGTTATAAATTATAAAGGAGCACTTGAACATAGTACGAGCATTTGCTGCTCTGTGCTCCTTTTCTGTGGGTACGTGCTTGCTCCTGTGGCTTCCCTACCATGATGAGCTGTAACCTCAAACCATGAGCCAAAATAAACCTTTTCTCTCTTAAGTTCCTTTTGTCAGTCTACTTTATCACAGCAACAGGAAAAGTAACTGAAGTAAACTAGCCTTACCTCTGGCTGCTAGTCAGGATGTGCCACTCTGCTCCAGTTATATGATCCTCGGCTGATTACATACCATTGATCACAAACCTATTCCATCCTGGCTCAGTGAACCCTCTGTTAGTTCCAAGCCCACTACTGTTCATTCCCAGCCTGGATCTCATTTCTACTGCTCTCCCCACACGGACAGTTCTGTCTTCTGCCTGCTTACCTCCTAATGTCGTCACCTTTCTGGAGATGTCTGCTGAGTCTTCTCCAGTCCTGAGTGATCTATACTATATACAAACACATTTGACATTTAGTAATGAGCTGTCATATGTTGTGATTTCCCTTCCTAATTATTTTAAAGGATTCTTGAGAACAGACATTTTATAGAGAATTCTCCAGAGAAACAGAACCAGTAGAAACCAATAATCTGTAAATTAATGTGTGTATTTGTGTTTTTCTGCATGGGCTTTAAGTCCAATTAGGAAGCTGTTGATTACCCCTAAGATAAAAGTGTCACTACTGCCCCAATGTAGTTTTCTGTGCCAGTCATTGTTGTGGTTATTAGGACATAAAGCTAGGATTGGACCATCAATTGATGTTCTCCCTGAGAAGCTTGCATAGTGTCCTCCCAGTCACCACTCATCAAAGAAGATTCTTTTGCAACAGTCAGAGACTGTTACAGAGCTCCACAATTGATCACACACAGAGAATATGTGTCTGTGAGATGTCCATCCCTAACTGACATATCTACAGTGGAACCTCTACACCTAAGGCTCATGGAACATAGTGGAACATGGAGTAGAGAGAATATTAATGCATCTCTCAACTCTCATCAATGAAGCTCCCTCATGCCACAGAAGGCAATGAACACAAAAGGCCACAAATGGCCAAAGCATAGAGAATAAGTCTGTATAGTGTGGGTCCTTGGACAGGACTCCTATATTGAACTCTACCCACCCAGGGCTCAGGGACCAATGTGAAAATGTAGGCAGAAAGATTGTAAGAGCCAGGGGAAGTGGTATATGACCATATGGAAACAGAGTCTTACAGGCTCCTGAGACCTTGATCATAGGAATATACAGCAATGGTGTCAGCATGCAGAAGACCCATGCAAACTTAAGCAGTCAAAAATCCAGCATAGAACTGGGAAACATAGAACAGACCCCAATCTTAGCTGAAGAACTATCGGCAGTTGATTATTGCTGGGTGAGGGAGAGCTGATCTTCTTTAAGGGAGCGACTCTAGATAGGCTGGCTAGACCCCAGTCGATGAACTTGCGTTGATGGACATCTGGGTACACTAACTTGACTCGACAGGCCTTAACATCAATGAAAGAATGCATGAAACCTGGTGGGGGAGGGCACAGATGGGGAGGGGCTATAAAGATGACTAAGATGTTTTGTATGAAATACACGAAAACGTAGTAAAATTTTTTTGAAAAAGTTCAAGTTAGGAGGGGAAAGTGGTGGAAGTGATAGGGGAAGAATTGGAGAGGAGGGAGTTGGGGGTGAATTTGATGAAAGGGTGAATTTAGCATCTCTTGTTGAACTGGGATGTCCTTGTCCTCATGTCCTGAGACCTTTTCTACCTGTTCTAGGCCTCTGACCTCATGCTACACCAGTTTTCAAGCCTTCAGATTAAGAGTTGATTACACCATCAGCCTTCCTGATCCTCCATCTTGCAGATGGCAGATTATGAGGCTTCTTGACCTCCATAATTATACTAGTCATTCCATGTGCCACACACACACACACACACACACACACACACACACACACACAAGCACACATGTCTTATTGATTTCTACTGGGGCTGAAGAGATGACTCGGTGGGTAAGAGTGCTTTCCCAGTAAGCAAGAGGACCTGAATTCAAATCTCCAGCACCCACATAAAAATCCAAGCATGGCTGTGCATACTTGTAACCTCAGCATCAGTGGGGTGGAGAAGAGACAGGTGGATCCTGAGAGCTCACTGGCCAGCCAGTCTAGTCAAAACAGGGAGCTTCTGCTTCAGTAAGAGACCTTGTCTCAAGGCAATAAGACAAACAGTAAAGGAAGATATCCAAAGTCCTGCTCTGGCCTCTGCACGCATATCCGCACACTTATATGCATGCACCACACACATACACAGTACACACACAGAAAAACACAAATACATTAATTTAAAGATTTTTTTTCTATTGGTTCTATTTCTCTAGAGAATTCTCTATATAATGTCTGTTCTCAAGAATCCTTTAAAATAATTAGGAAGGGAAATCTGAGATAAAGTGAAGACACATAATATAAGACAGTTCATTACTAAATGTCAAATGTGTTTATGTATAGTACAGATCACTCAGAATTGAAGCAGTCTCAACAGACATCTCCAGAAAGGTGACATTAGAAGAGCAGGCAGGGGACAGAAGAAGAAATAAATTTGTGCACTGAGATGGTTGCTTTTGTTGTAACACAATACAACCCAAACATATATTAATCCAAAGAATGATAGTAGAAAATATTATAAACACTTTGTTTTCTGTCATTAAAGCATTGTTTCTGTAAGAGCAGAACACTGTATTTATGTAAGGCAAAACCACTGTAGTTCTCAACATGCGATAGCCTCTAACCTGAGCTGAGCTGCTCAGGCAGAGTTCCTGGGTGTTGGGGGCCTGAAGGCATTTGTAGCACAAAATGCACATGTGTGTTCAGAATCAAGGCTGCAGTGAAGGTGTGATGCAGTGGAATGACCACTGCTAAGAACACATTGGATTCATTAAGCGCTTGATTTTGAATTAATTTTTGACCTTTAAATATTTTAAAACCTTTTGCTGTTTCTCATGTTTCATGACCCTCACAGTCAATACAGGACCCCAAATGTAATCAGAACCCTCAGTTTAAGCTTTGGTTGAAACTCCCTGGTCTCTAACCCTTCGCTGTGGGAGGCTCAGCTGAGATATGTGAACAAATACAGTAAGCCAGATTCCTCTCATGCATATCAGCTCCCTCATGGAGTTGGGGTGGGGTGGGGAGAGCATGTTATTCCCATTTCTGTGAAAAACAACGAATTCTAGGGTCCAAATGGAAAGATACCTTTTATTTTGTTGTGAACAAGTGATAGAAGGAGGTAAGAGTTTATGGGGAAAAAATTTTTTCCCTTAGAAACAACCTGCAAATAATTGTTTTCTAGAGCCTAATTTATTAGAATTTTAGCACAGAGGGTATGCTTACTCTTTTCTTCCAGTGCCTCATCTCTAGGGATCTCAGAAGCTGAGCAGGGTCAAGCCTGGCTGGTACTTAGATGGGAGCCTTTCACTTTTTGGTTGTTAGCCTTAGCCTTTAATGGCTGCACTATCCCTCCAGCCCAGGGGGAGCCTTGTCTTTTCTGTCCCCGGAGCATGTGGTCAGTAATCACCTACTTATCTAACAGAAGTCTCTACCAGCTCCCTCTGCAATGATGAGGCCAGGTCCTCCATTTCTGGGCCCTCGTCCATCTTACATGCATCCCCTCAGTGACAACAATCACACGGTGGGACTGTGAATTATTTCTAGGTATCAGGCTGGCATCTTCTCATCCCTGTAGCCCCAATCCTCAGCATAGTACCTGGTACAAAGAATATGTCTGACAAATACTTGATAAATGAGCATTTTCTGGAATCATCTATTAAACTGATTTCTTATTCTGGAGATAACTGCTTTTGAATATGAGCTCCTCATCCCTGGGAAAAAAATGGTAAAACAAATAAATAAAACACAAACTTGAAGACAAAGTGAAATTGATACAAAGTTTTCTCAAATAATTTTTAGTTGTCCTTTCCCTGTAGCATTAAATTCTTTCCCTGAAGCATTAAATTCATAACCTAAACTATAATCTTTACAAACTAGGCAAGCATCTCAGTTAAAGACAATCAATCTTATTTTAGTTTTTGTCTTTGAGAAATGAAATACTACAAAGGTTTTTATTTTTCTTCTATGTTTTGCTTTGATTCTATTTCACTTTGTCTCTTACAAATTTTTTAAATACACAGTTAACAGAAGACTCTAAATCTGTAATACTCTTCAAAAATTGAAGTCAGAATTTAGTATATCCTGCACTTATGACTCATTCATAAAATTGTCCCAAGCATTCAAAAAACACTTTTATTTCTCCATTTTCTTGGTGTCCCAAACATCTCTTTTCTGAGGAATCACAATTATTCCTGAGCTGAATCACAACAAAGACTTGTGGGGAGAAAAGGGGAATTGCTTAGGCATTGGGAGCATACATTGATAACAAACACTTCTCACAGACCTGCAGGATGTTGATGGGAGTTTAGAAATGCCTACAAAAAGATCCGCGTCAACGTCTGACCTATCTCATCTATTGTTTGAAGGGTTGTTTTTGTTTTTGTTTTAATCACTGCATTGGATCAGTATTAACTTTGCAAACACTAATGAAAACACACACACACAGCATTTGTAAAGAGCTTCTAGGGAAGCATCTCATATGTGA
>NW_008335054.1:2771401-2772990 GCF_000622305.1 Nannospalax galili
AAAGACAATCAATCTTATTTTAGTTTTTGTCTTTGAGAAATGAAATACTACAAAGGTTTTTATTTTTCTTCTATGTTTTGCTTTGATTCTATTTCTTTAAAAAACTTACAACTTTTTTAAATACACAGTTAACAGAAGACTCTAAATCTGTAATACTCTTCAAAAATTGAAGTCAGAATTTAGTATATCCTGCACTTATGACTATTTTAGTTTTTGTCTTTGAGAAATGAAATACTACAAAGGTTTTTATTTTTCTTCTATGTTTTGCTTTGATTCTATTTCTTTAAAAAACTTACAAATTTTTTAAATACACAGTTAACAGAAGACTCTAAATCTGTAATACTCTTCAAAAATTGAAGTCAGAATTTAGTATATCCTGCACTTATGACTCATTCATAAAATTGTCCCAAGCATTCAAAAAACACTTTTATTTCTCCATTTTCTTGGTGTCCCAAACATCTCTTTTCTGAGGAATCACAATTATTCCTGAGCTGAATCACAACAAAGACTTGTGGGGAGAAAAGGGGAATTGCTTAGGCATTGGGAGCATACATTGATAACAAACACTTCTCACAGACCTGCAGGATGTTGATGGGAGTTTAGAAATGCCTACAAAAAGATCCGCGTCAACGTCTGACCTATCTCATCTATTGTTTGAAGGGTTGTTTTTGTTTTTGTTTTAATCACTGCATTGGATCAGTATTAACTTTGCAAACACTAATGAAAACACACACACACAGCATTTGTAAAGAGCTTCTAGGGAAGCATCTCATATGTGATTAATTTTCCCCAAAGATGGTCAATTTCAGGATCACTTATCCCAAGGAACAACTATAAACATAATTCCCTAAAAATTCTTTTTTAGTTGTCAAGACACACTAAGAGAAACTATACCTCAAAAGTATGGGTCATATGTCTCCTGTCTAAGTTCCAAATGAAAGGCACCAACCAGCTAGACTTTTCTAATTTGGGGACGGCCAGGCACGGAATAGCTCACTGCAATGGGATTAGGGTGACCTGATGTACAGGCTGATTCTAGGCACCCACTGTGTCACTAGAATGGGGAAGGGGGTAAAAAGAGAAGTGTGAAGTCATACTGGAGCTGACAGGGGAAGAAGCAAATTGGATGCCAGAAGGTGAGTGACAGGCTCACAGCTCAGAGCAGAGAGGTCCAGCAGTGATGCCAGCTCCTGGCTCTTCTCTTAAGTCTTTTAAGTCAGGCCTTCTTGAACTTTTTCCACTCACAATCCCATTTTGCCTGAGAAATTTTTATGCACAACCTCAGGTACGTAAGTGTGTTAGTGACCTGTTGCAGCAGTTGGTCACATTGAGTTTACAATCTGGAAGCAGAGATCAATGACTGACGATTGTCCACTTGCTTTCTGCTTTTTTTTCAGTCCCAGACCCCAGCTCATGGGATAGTGCCGCCCACATTCTGGTGGGTTTCCCTCAGTTAAACCTTTCTGACAACACACTCAGGGACACACCCAGAGCTATTTCCTTGGTGATTCTAGATCTACTCAGTAGACAATGAAGATTAAACCATCACAAGAGGCGTATAAAATAGGCACATAAATCAAATTAAAAAA
>NW_008335054.1:2773352-2774922 GCF_000622305.1 Nannospalax galili
TTAAACCATCACAAGAGGCGTATAAAATAGGCACATAAATCAAATTAAAAAATTATGAAGAATTTTATTTTAAAACAATTATTTGTTAAACATATAAAAGAGAAAAATCAAATTTACATACTGAGAAAAATATGTTTGTTTTACTAACACAAATACAATTAAGAGAGATACTAATTTGATACATACTGTAGAATGATAGTGGGAAAATATCAAAAATCTTTGTTGTCTGTGATTAAAACTTTATACAGTAAAGACACTACAGTTCGTGGCATACAGTAGTCTCTAATCTGAGCCAGGGTGTGTCAGGCAGTGCTGATTGGTGTTGCATGGCTTGACAACACACACAGTGCAAAGCATGCCTGCTGCGTGTTGAGAACGAGGCTGAAGTGGGGTCTCATAAAGCAGCAAGGTGAGTACTGCCAGAAACACTCAGATTCGTTGTGCATTTAATTTTGAATTAATCCAACCCTTTACTCATACCACTTTATTTGTGGTCCCTACATTCAGTCAGGGTCATGACCCATGGTTTCAGAAACTATTATGTGTTATTAATTAGCTCATCTACAGGCACAACAATCCAGTGAGGGAGACTCTCACTAGACCCACAAAAAAAACCTGAGGTAGAGAGAAACTAAGGGGTTTGCTCAAAGAGGCCCAACTAAATGAACACAGACGGTCTCTGCTGCCCCTGTTCCTTTAGCCCCTGAGCCCTGGCTCTCCCCAGAGGGGCTGATCATCCTTTCAGACAGCAGAGCAGTGGTCAGTGACTGGGAATGGAAACGCTGTAGCCTTCAGAGAAGCTCACTGATATCCTTTCACGAACATCTAACTGCTTGTACGAGGATCTAGGCTGGTGGGGAGGGGACATGCTTCCAGAGCCCCCGGAGTCCAGAGTTTCTTCATTGTCAACAGTGGTTGCCTCACACCTTGACTACATGCTCCTGAAAGGAATTTTTTAAATGTGCAACATGAAGTCCAACTTAGGTACCTTTGTTTATACACTTCGTTATAAATGCTGTACATCTGTTATTCCATTAATGTACATCATAAAATGTGCACAAAGGAGAAAATCATTCTTTTAATCAAAAACAGCATAAATTCATTTGAAGAACACTCACTTGTACAAGCACTAGAAAAGAAGTTTATCAGAATGCCTTGATCTAGATCCCGGCTTTCCGGTGATTATTCCTTCACCATTTTGGATGACTCATCTACACAAGTGATTACAGGAAAAAAGATGCAAACCAAGACCCATAGTGCTTTTTGTCATCCTTAAACTAGTCAAACTAAAACCAAAAATGTTCTTTGGAAAAGCCTGCAGCAGTACCCTGATAAAAAGGTCACCCAAGAAGAGAAAGTCTCTCTAGAATAATTTTTTCAAATGCCAGAAACAAAGGCTAAGTGTTGATCCATTCTTCTTATACAGCTACACAACAGCCAGTGTATAAAATGGGGCATCAGAGTTCAAACAATCTAAGCTACTGCTGCTGACAGAATATATTTCATTCAAGACCAAAAAAAAAATTACTTTTTCTGATTATAGCAATAATACACATCAGAGGGGGGTGGA
>NW_008335054.1:2775032-2795310 GCF_000622305.1 Nannospalax galili
GAGGGAGGGAGGGAGGGAGAGAGAGTAAAATAAATGCATTTCGGCAGTCCTGGCAGGCCCCAGTCCTTTGGCAGAGCCACCTGGTCTATCACCCTGTTGCTACATCCCTAAATGAAATTTAACTTCGGGGGGAGGGCAGAGCAGCTCGACATGGAATCTTCACATCACCTATGAAACCAGAGTCCCTATCAGTCATGTCTCCACGGTTCCCCCACCTGCACAAGGGAGATTAGTTCTTCAAGTTCCATTTATTTGTGTGGTCATCATTTGAGCTATCCCAGAGGCACTGGCAAGGCTGAGAGGTTATTTCCGGCTGGAACCACGGAGCATGTAGGCAAGCATCCTCGCCCCACACAAATCTCAACCTAAGGAGACAGTAAAATGAGACTCCCAACACCCACATTAAGGGACCGATGCGAACGTAGCTGATAGAATGGATGGAGATTCCAAAGGGACTAGCCTGAGCCTGTGACAACCAAGATTGTCTGCCGCAAGGAGCCTCCAGCACTGAAGTGGATCACGGTTTCTCTCCTGCTTCTCTTGAAGCTTCTGTTTACCTTTGTGATGAGATTGGTAAGAGGCCGTGATCTCGGAAGAAAACAATTCATCACAAAGAATGATGGTGATTGCGAGCCGAGCCGTGTGCCCACTGTGGTTCTAAACTCACTTGGGTTTGTTCCTTAATGTAATCATTCTCATTAATTCTTTGAGAATCTCATACATGCCTACATTGGACTCTGATCATATTTGCCCTCCCACTCCTCCCTCTAACTCCTCCAGGATAGGGCAACTGGGAGTTTAATCTTGGTTACTAATTGTCTGAAATTCTTTAACGTAATTCTTTCTGTAGGTGCTTTCCAGGAGTTTTTACTGAGGTAAAGATAAGTAAATACCTTCCACCACCCTTCAAAATCTTCTGCCCTGAAATTACGGCATCCTTGCTCTATGACTATGGGGACTGTGATCATAGACATCCTCCCAGATGACAGCATGCCTTAATAAACCTTCAAGGATATTTTGTTCTTACTTCTGGGTATTCCCTTGGTCATCTTTTTAGTATGTCCTTGTTAGGCATGTGAACTTTCAAGAGAACATTGTAACTCTACGTGTGTGTGTGCATGTGCTCACATGTGTGGGTGCATGTGTGTGTGCTTGCAAGTACATGTGGGCAAAGGCCAGAGGTGAACCTTGAGTGTCATTCCTCAGAAGCTATACACCTTGTTTTTTGAGGCAGGGTCTCTCATTGGGAACTGGGACTTGTCAATTTAGTTGATAAGTGAACCCCAGGGATCTGCTTATCTCTGCCTTCCCAGTACTGGGATCACAAGCTTGCCCTACCACACCTGGAATTTTTATGTATGCCCTGGGAATTGAACTCAGGTCCTCATGCTTGCATGGCAAGCACTTTACCCATTGAATTGTCTCCCTCCTACCTAAATCTTAATGTTTCAGCTGATTAAACCTTCATAGGATAGCCATGTTCAAGATGAAGAGCCTTTTAAAATCCCTCTTGCCTAGAAACCCTCTGTGGAGGAGAATGTCACATGCAAACAAGGCCAGTGAGTCACTTGGGAAGAAGGACACCTCTAGATGAATTAGAAAATCAAAGCTCTGTGGCACTAGAAAACGGCTCTCCAGACTGTGGCATTGAGCACTGAAAGCAGCAACAGCTTTTGGAGACTCCTTCTTTATGTATTGAACACAGCTGTCCTACAAAGGTTTCTCCAACCATCTGTCATGTCCTGCAGTTCTTCCCTGTCTCAGCCTCTCTCTGGCCCCTGGAAAGTTGTTTTTGTAGTTCCCTGTGTATCAAAAGACAAGTGACAAGGCTGGAGAGATGCTCAGCAGCTAAGAGCACTGGCTGCTCTTGTAGAAGACCCCGGTTTGGTTCCCAGCACCCATATGGTAGCTAACAACTGTCCATAACTCCAGTTCGACCTCCTCAGGCCCTATACAACACAGGTGCACTTACATACATGCAGGCAATACACTCACACACATAAATAAAAATAATAATAAAATATTTTTTTAAAAAGGCAGGTCAGAGAGAAAACCCTTCTGCATGCTAGGCATGGCACATCACAAATGCTTCCTGGGAAACCACCTGGAGGTATCCAGAATGTGTGTGTGTGTGTGTGTGTGTGTGTGTGTGTGTGTGTGTGTGTGTGTGTGCAGATACTTATATAAGTTTCAGGAGAAACCTATGCACTCATGTATGTATACACACTTTCTGGAAATCATACACACATTTTCCAGAGAAATATTTTGAGGTTGGTTTTGTGTATGTGGAGCGAGCTATAGATCCATGTAGAAAGCCTTTTGCAAGTATTTTTAATTTATCTCATAGAAGAATAAATTTATTTCACACAACAATGAATCCATCTATTCTTTTTCCACAAATGTAGTATAAACAGAAGAATCAAAAGGGGCGGGGGGAAGAGCCTAATAGAGGAGAAAAAATATTAAAGTAAAATTCTTGTTGTCAGTCTCATAATTGAAGCTGTCCCTTTACTTGGAAATATTGTTTTCCTTATAGTAGAAAGAAAAGGGGACCCGGCAGAGACTCCGCACCCCATGATGCTCATTTTCCCAGATAAATTACACACGTATCTTATGTACAGATGCCGAAGAATCTCACTGTGTCAGAGGCTCAAGGAGTTCAGTTATCAAGGTCATGAGCAATAATTCAATGAGGGGGAGGCCTAAGTTCATTTCCTGCATTTCCCTCTTTCCTCTCTCATTTTTAACTTCTTTTCTTCTTCCACCAGAAGGCAAATATAATAACTTTCTTGAAAAAAAATCTCATTTTCAGGAACTCTGGGTAATTCATAATCCTGAACTTATTTTTTCCCAAACATGCTGATTCCCATTATATCTTGCTTTACTTGAGATGAATTTTAACTTTTTGCCCTATATTATATCCTTTCTGAAGAAATCACCTTCAAAAAAGGTACAGATAATGATAGAAACACATCACCAAAATGTCTTAGATTTTCTTTCTGAGGACAGATGTGGGTGTAATAACTATGTAAACATAGAAATGTGGCCAGATTGATCCATGATGTCATTAATTAGTGTCATCCATTCAAAATGTATACACTGAATGCCTAATAGGTGCTAGGAACTTTGTTGGGCTCTGAAGGCACAAGCTGAATGAAATCCAGTGTTTGTCCCCAGGACCCCGTGGTCTTCAACAGATATATATATATATGTAAACTACCAATTGTAGCCTGAGAAAAGCCTTTGGCTGAATTATATTTTTTAATAGTTTCATACAAGAATGACTGTATGGGTTCTCACAGTTACTTATGATAACCAGTAAAAAGCAGAGCCATGAGGTAAGGTAGCCCAACAGTGGGATAGTTAGCCCCACTATGAGGACAGCACCTGCCAGGCGGAACCCAGTATCCTTGGCCTGTCTACTTCTCACACTCTCCTGACATCATAACTGGCTTTCAAGAAACATCTTTTTCACAAGAGTCATAGTAAAAACCTGGTGAGGCCTCCAATAACATTAGGCAAAAATAACCTCTTGAGTTACATACAGCAGAGTGCCATTAGTTTATAATAGCAAGTTCCACCAGAGAATTTCTTTAAATAATGTAGCCATCAAAACTGTCCATATGAGCCTATTTTCCATGTAGAGGGTAAGCCCTCTGTTACTATCTTTCTTTGTGATACTGCCTCTTGGCCCTATAGTGGCCTGTCCTCCAGATATGACAGAAGATTTGAAGACCATTTGTGTCGAATGAAAGGCAAGTCAGCTCTGGGTTAGAACATTTTAATGAATCATAATGCTTCATTAAGACAGCAACTGAAGCAGTCACAGAGACAAAACAGCATAGCTCAGGAAAGTAATGAATATGCTGGTTAATCTTGGTTGTCAACTTTAGAATCACTGTGGAAACAAGTTTCTGGGTGTGTCTGTGAGGGACTATCTAGATTAGGTTAACTGAGGTGGGGGGCATCTGCCCTAAATGGGGGTGATCCATTCTATGGGCTGGAACCCTAGACTGAATAAAAGAGAAGCAAGCCAGCTGAGCCCAGACATTCACAGCTCTCTGCTTCCTGAGTGCAGTACAGTGTGACTGCCTGTTTCCTGCTTCTGCTGCCAGAACTCCCCTGCCATGATGGACGGGATCCTCTAAACCGTGAGCCAGACTAACTCCTTCCTTCCTTCAGTTGCTTTTGTCAGAGTATTTTTTTCACAACCACAGGAAAAAATAATTAATACAATGGTCAACAGTTCTGTCGGACACAGGCAGATATGCTACAAGGGAGAAAACATGAAGCATTCGGTGTTAGGCATACAGCATAGAAGAAGCAGTACCTGCTTAGCAACAGAATAGCCACAAGCATCTGCTATGTTGTCAAGACAAAAATTATTTAACTACAAATAAATAAATGAATAATATGATTTCTAAAAGCAGTGACCTCATAGAAAACTGAGAAGTTAGCAGTGCAGAGGTAAAATTGGGCAGTGGCACCAGATAGGAGGCAACTTTACTTACCGAAGTTGTTCAAGGAACTGACCAACCTGTTTACATATGTTTCACCTTGTTAAGTCACCTTACAGGAGAAAAGGCAATAGACTTGGAAAACATGTTAACCTGTACATCATTTAATCCCCATCATTGAAAATTCATCTTAGAGCATTTTCAGGAATAAACTGCTTTTTTAATTAATGATAATGTGTAAACTGATGTAATGACACCTCTCTCAAGAAGTCCACTTTGCAAAGGGAATGAAACTTAAAAATGTTTAGCTATGGGAAAGTCAGTGTGGGCCAACTAATTGAAGAACACACTATTGCCATGAAAAACCCAAATTCCACTCAGCTCAACCCAGCAAATATTTCTTGCGTGTCTGCTTGAGGCCAGAGGCGGACTGACAGTGCAAGACAGTTTTTCTCCTCCGACATAGCAAGATACATAACTAAAGTATTCAAAGTCCTAGTCCGGTCCCCTTATATGACCTTCCCTTCTCTTTCTGTATGGAAGAGTTCATGATAAACCCTCTATGTTCCTTACTTATTGCAAAAGACTTCCTATATGAATGTGTGCATATATACGTATACTATATACAGTCTAAAAGTGGTTTTCCAAAATTATTTACATCTATATGGAAATATTTGTGTTGGTATTTTTTAGAAATAATACCTTGGTTTTCCAACCCCATCTTGATCACATAAGCTTCAAGAATTCCATAATATATTATTGAATATTGAACCCAATGTTATTTTAAATACAAAATGCTTATATTGAGTATTGTTTTGTAATAAATATAAAAACTATATTTTAAGCATTTAGTATTAAATATTTATATTATCAAATATGCTGTAGCTAATATTAGAGAGTGAGAAAGAAAATAAATATGATAAAAATGTTAAAAGTTAAAGAATCTAAGGACTCAGTTTAATACTATAACTAATTAGTAGAAAACTAGTATTAGGTTCTCCCCTCTGCCCTGTGAGCTGTCTAGCCTGAGGTTCTTAAACCTGATATCAGCATCAAATATGGGCTCCATCCTATGACGTGGACCCTTAGTGCAATTAGCAAGTAGTTGGCTACTCCTATAATATTCATGTCTCTATTGCACTGGTGGGCCTATCTTGCCAGGCCAGTTATTACTGTAGTAAATATTTAATACTAAATGAATCTCACAGAATTCAAAGCTGGGTAAGGTTATTTTTTTTCTGCTAGCAGCACACACAGCACCTTCTAGCACTATGAACACCAGCTAGGAGAGACGAGGCTCCGAAGTCAGTACCAGCGTGATTTCCCCTTTTCCCCTTGTTTGTTCTATAGCTCATGTATGTAGTGTCTTCAGCGATAGAGTCTGGTGGTAACAAAGAGTAAAGGCAATGGGCAGTAGTGTTTGAGAGTCCAAGGGACCCCTTAAACGGACTCCTAATGATTTATTATTATGCCCATAGATTAATGCATCTCTCAACTCTCACCAGAGAAATTTCCTTATGCAGCAGATGGTGATTAACACAGAAACCCACAACTGATCAGTGTGCAGGGAACAAGTGGCTACAAAGTGCTTACCCATGAATAGGACATCTATATCAAACTCTGTCTCCCAAGGCTCGGGGATCATTGTGGAAGAGAGGGAGAAAGATTGTAAGAATTAGGGGTAGTAGATGACCACAAGCAAATAGAGTTTTCCAGACAGCTGGTCAGTTACTCATATGAACTCATAGAGATGGTGGCAGCATTGCAGCCTGTGCAACCTCAAGCCAGACAAAAATCCCAGCACAGACATGGAGAAGTGGGTAAGAAATCCCAGCCCAACCTAAGGAACTTTTGGCAACCAATGGCTGCTGGGAGATGGAGAGACAGTCTCTTTAAAGGACAGGACTCTTGGCAGGTTAACCCAGCTCCACTGGATGAACCCACACTGACGGACATTTGAAAGCACAAATTAGACTCTACAGGAGATATCTATCATCCATCTATCTATCATCTATCTATCATATATATATATATATATATATATATGATAGAGCACATTAAATTTGATGGGGGGAAGTAAGAGAAGGTATGGATAGGGGAGGGACTCTAAATACCATCAAATTATATTGTATGAAAATCTTTAAATAAAAAATAATTTTAAAAGAATCTAAAGACTGGGCACATAACTCAGTAGTAGACTGATTATTTAGCATATTCCAGGGCTTCAGTTCCATCCCCAGCAGCACATGAAAAGTAAAGAGGAGAGGAGAGGAGGGGAGGGGAGGAGAAAGGGAAGGATGAGAGGAGGGGAGGAGATGGGAGGGGAGGGAAGAAGAAAGGGAAGGAGGAGAGGAGGGGAGGGGAAGGAAGGGAAGGGAGGGGAGGGGAGGAGAGGAGAAGGAAGGGGAATGGCAGGGGAGGGGAGGGAGGGGAGGGGGGAGAAGAAAGGAGAGAGGAGAAGAGAGAGGTGGGGGATATGGGGCTTGTACCATTTTAGCAAATATTTTATGTTAGAAAGTATTTCAAAGTGTGCTGTTCTAAAAATTTTTTAACTAAGAAATTCCAAAACTTCCCTGGCTTTGATCCTGCCTTTTTCAGGAGCACTTCCTGAAACAGCCAGCCATATCCAGTTGCCTAAAGCTGCAGTTCCCAGCCCTCACTGCATATTGTATCAGGTTACTATGAGGAATGGTTAGAATTGGCCAGTGGGCAGCACCTCCCCAGACCAACTGAATCAGAATTCCAGGAGTTCATCCCAAATGGTTTGTGTTTGTAGCTCAGGATTATAATGTCCTGAACACCTGGCTATCACACTCTTCTAAACATCTGTGCTAAACTTTTCTGTTTAGCACTGTTTCTGTTGTGAGGAGTACCCTCATCCACCTGTCTTGCAGAAACCTATGTATTTGGGATGAACTGCATTTATTCCTCCCTGCTCTGTGACCATCGAACTCACACTGTTGTGTGATGTGTTTGCTTCCAACCAGTCATGAAGTCTTTTAGGGACTAGTCCACACGGTGTTTGCTTTCTTTACCTGCATGAGCCAACTTACATATAGTGCAGTTCCAAGAAATGCCTACTAAATTCAATGCAAACAAGGCTATACTTGCTGGAGTAAGTGAGAACATGGAGCCCTGGGAACACTGAGGGAGGAGCTCTTTCTATCACACATGGCACCTAAGGAAGGAGATGGAGCTTACACTGGATCAAGGAGTAGACAGGAGACTAGCAGAGCTGGTAAAGACCAAAAGTCATCATAGTTGTCAAGGTGAGACCAGAGCGCCTGCACCAGATACCTGACCCAGAGATATCAAAGAGAAAATGGATTCAAGAGATGGGTCACCAGAGCTCAGGGAGACCTGGACTTTGCCTTTGAGTAACCACTCAGATATAGTGTCATTCACCAAACTAGAAAATTAAGAGAGAGGCAAGGCTTGTAGGAAATGGTGATCCCCACTGCAAGTGAGTTGAGGTTGCAGGTTTGAAGCAATGGAGAGAGGGCATGGGTTTAGCATAAGAAAGAAGGCTAGAGGGAAGATGTCCAAGTTCAAACATTATCTTGACATGCAGAGGAAAGAGTCAGGAATGCAAACTGACAAGGAAAAGTCAGGAGAGGCCAAAGGCCAAAGGAAAAGCAGAGTGTGCCAGGGTGGTCATGGCCCTTTGCCTTTGGTGTTGAGACATCCACAAGGATCTCAGCCAAGGCAACATCACTGCAGCAAATGGAGGCAAACTAAAGAATTGACAAGCAGTGAGGATGCAGAGGGCAGGAGGCTTCTAGAACTTTCTCTCTGATGGGAAGCATGACTGGATCTGTGCATAGCGTTCTAATCTTTCACCCAGGTGCCCTTCCTAGAAGCCCGTCTTGTGTTGGCCCCATGAATATATGTGTTCTAGATGTTCCCAGTCACTCTTTGTCCTTCCTCTCCCTCCATCCTTTGCAAACTCAGTTTCCTCTTTCCTGCCTGTATAGTATTGACTTCTGAGGATAGTCTAAGCCTCCTTTTCTTCTTGCTCTAAGCGCACATCCCTGGGGGGAATCCATCTGTGCTCCTTGTACTGGGCACCATATATGACAATTCTAAAATACGTATTTCTCTCTCAGACCTGTTTGACATCTGCAGTTCCCTAAGTCAAAAACAAAGTCTCACCTGTTCTAAACTCAACTGATCCTAACCACATCCCTCTACCCACAGGATCCCATGTATTCCTAGGATCCTTAATGGGCACCACCATCCATCCAGAAGTCCAGGAATCTTCTTCAACAGCCTTTCTTCTCTTTCTTTCACTTCCACAATTCTTTATCATTATTATTAATCGAATGTGTTCTTTACAATTTCATACAGGTATACAATGCATTATTACAACTTTCACCCTCAATTTCTCTTATCTCCCTCCCATCCTGTAAATCCCCCTCTTCCTTACAAATCTTTTTCTCACATTCATGTCTTCTTGGGTGGTGTTGTTGCTATTGTTATTGTTATTGTTTGGTTTGGTTTGGTTTGGTTTGGGGCCAGGCTAGCTAGTCTGTGAGCTTCCAGGGATTCTCCTGCCTCTGCCTCCCATCTCACCATAGAAGCACTGGAATTGTAGCCATGTGCTACTCTGTCCAGCTTTTTACATAGGTTTTGAGGATTCAAACTCAGGTCCTCACATGTAGGTAGCAAGAGCTTTACACACTGAGTCATCTCCCCAACCCCTCCCCAATTCTTAACAAGCATCAAGTGCTGCTCATGTTACTCCTAAACGTCTTTTTATACTATTAGTCAAAACCATCATGTATTTTCTGTTCTGTGCAGCAGCCCACTGCATTCCTCTCCCCTTTCTCTAACCCCCTCACCAAAATGCAATGACCTTTTTCTCTTTTTTTTGATAAAGGGTCTTGCTATGTAGCTCAGGCTAACCTAGAACTCATATGCAGCCCAAGTAGGTCTCAAATTGACAGCAATCCTTCTACCTTGGTATCTCAACTACTGGGCTTACATAAATGAGCCCCTGTACTCATAATGATCATTTTAAAATGGAACTCAGTTTGCATTCCTTTGCTTAGGCCCCTTCAGGACATTCCCATTGCTTTACAGCTAAGTTCTGAAATCCTGACGGCATCATGCTTCACTCCACTTACCTCCCCTGAACTGTAGCCACTTTGGCCTTCTCTGCACTGCTCCTCCATGCCTGTGCCTTCCCCAGGCCTGTACCATACTCACTGCTCTTCCAGGAATGCTTCTCCCACCCCAGCCCCAGTTAAACCTCACTTGCCTTCAGTTATTAATTTAAACACAATTTATTCCTTGCTTAATCTCTAAGAGTTCATAGGTCATGGAACACACATTTTCAGTGCCTGAAAGAATAAATGAAAAAGACGCCATGCTAACCAGAGGCAGATGCAGGTTGAAGGGACAGTGTGTTTAAGATGGGAGTGACTTAAAGCCTATAGCGATTAAATGATTGCCTGACCAAGGTCACATAGCAAGTTGGGGGCAAGGCAAAGGCTGAAACCCTCATCTTATGATCCCTGCTGCCACTGACTCCTCATGAATCCCTGATTAGATGCCTCAGCTGAAGTTTCCTGTAGCAAAGCCTTAGTTGAACTCATTGATCTCTGTATATATCAGTAATAAGCACCAGTATGGCTCCAAGAGCAGGATGCTGGAGAATGTAGATGCAGACTGTCTTCCTGTAGGACACCCTTATTAAACTTGTTCAATGCTGTTTCTCTTAAATTACAATCAAGAAGACCCCCCCCGACTCCTATATAGCCAAGTCACAGCTCACTGATGTGTTTAAAATAATGTACTTTGTGCTTGGGTCTCACAGGAAGAACCATTCAGGTTAAACTTGAGAGATTTTTCTTTGGCATTTTTTTTCTCCATTGTACAGATTCTTATTACATAGAATGTGACCTGGAAGTGACCAGCCCCTTAGAGAGAGGGGTGGGAAACTGGTTGCAATAGATATATATCCACCTGAGGACACAGAACTAGCAGAAGTGAGCATTCGCCCAGTCTACGTCCAATGTTGTTAGTTCAAAATGATTATAAGAAATTGAAGAAAACATCAAACAAACAGAATAAAAAAATCAGGAGGGAAATTGAGTAGCATACTTGGGGACATAAAGCAGATTTTGCCGATGTAAAGCCAGGAGAGAGACTGGTTGTGTTTCAGGATAACAGAGCCTTGGGATGACAATGGGAAACAAGTTTAGACAGAACTATGATGTGTAAATTGTCCAGAAGGAACAAAGGCAGTGTGGAGGGAGGATGCTGAAGAGACGGCAACATCCAAGGAAGCAGAACTCTAGGAGCAGAACTCTATAAAACTCACTTAAGTCTTTCACTAGATGATTACTTAAAATCAATCATGAGAACGATCATTATGGGCAGTGGAATTCAGTCACCTCAGACTCATGCTCCCTCTGGTGTGGCCCCTGCTTCCCAGGAGTTCCTCCTTGATTTAAACAGAAGCTGTGCAGAGCTTTTAGAATCTAAGACAGTTGGCAAGGTGTTTGGAAGAGAGTTTCAGGGTACACAAGGCAGAAGCAAATGAGAAAGTTTTTGTTTCTAGCAAAAAGCAAAAGGAACGGAGCCCACCATCCTGGGCATATGATAAACATGATTGGTTTGGATGCTGGGTCAACGATTATGTGTATGGATAGAAAATCATATGTTGGAAGGACTAGGGATATAGTGCAGTGGTAGAGTACTTGCCTAGCATGCCCAAAGTCCTGGGTTCAATCTTAATCCCCAAAAGTAAAGAGGAAGAAGAAAAAAAATCATGAGCTGGAAGCAGCCGGCAGAGTCTGGTGATCACACTTCTTGACATCCTTATTTAGTGATGCAACGTTGGCAGCTTTGAAATCAAACAACGCAACAGTACTTACACCATGGAATAGGCAAAACTACCAACCAGCCTTCCCCCATAGAATAAATCATTCAGCCTCTACCAACACACTACAGAACCTTGTGGCCACTGGTCTCTGGAGTTCGTACATGAAAAATAAACCTTACAGCCTCTGTTGTTGTTTCTCTGTTTTAATTACCAATACACAGTGGCACTCTTCAATTATCTTTCATCGCACATCCAGAGCAGCTCTGCATTTGTGCGCTCTCCTGGCAAACTCACCATCACTTAACTCCTCAGTTCTACAAGGGAATATCATCAAGTTGCAAGTTACTGACTTTAAAACAAACTTTTGGAAAAGAGGCCATTTGCGAATTGGAAATTTTCAGTTCTGGACCCTCAGGGAAGTTAGTGAACAAAAGACGCGTGTCAATGTTTGAAATATAGGTTACAAAATATACCCAAAGCGAAAAGGCAAAGGGGATAGAATTATTAAACTTGGAGAAGGAAAAAATGAGAAGTAATTTAATTATGGAAAGGGAGCTGTTTGGGCACTGCATGGCTTTACACACGCGCACACACCTACACCCATACCCCCCCCCGACACACACACAGTGTAAAGTCCCAGGGATTTGCTTTTTACACAAGAGGATAAATCTCTTTATGGTATTCCAAGAAAAAATGATTCATGAATTATATTTCAAAGATTTGCAAACTTCTTCTCCTACATCAGGCATAATTTGCATATGATCTGTGTTGAGGACCAAGAAATAGTTAAATATGTGACCTGTCTACTTCACTGCTCTTATAATCATTCTGATCCTGAGTCTGTAGATAGTGCAGTGTATTTGAATTTTGATCAATATGACATGATTTAAAAGCCGTCTTTCATAATACATATTAGAATACTTAGATCCAAAACTGTATCACTTTTCTATGAAAAATTAGTGTTATAAAGCTATTTCTTATATAAAGATTGGATCAGATCTAGAGAGATGACTTGGTATGTAAAAACCCTTGCCACACAAGCCTGATGACCTGAGTTTGGATCCCCCAGAACCCATGTAAAAGCCAAATGCAATAGCAAGTGCACTTCTGTAATCCCATCCTACCCCTTTAGGAGGTGGGAGACAAAGTCCAGAGAATTAACTGAAGCTCATGGGCCAGCTAGCCTGGCACATGCAGCAGTAAAAACCAAAAGAGACCCTGTCTCAAACAAGGTGGAAGGTGAGGGTGGACAAATTTAAATCAATCATTTTAAATCAATGCTTTGGGGTAATTTAATGAGGGAAATGATGTTATCTGGGATTGTTAATTTAGGGTTGTTTCAGTTGTTCATTCAAAAAGGATGGGGATATTGCTTTCTAAAAGATAATAACATGCCCTGATTTGATATTTCCTTAAACCAATCTGAAACAATGGCAGACTGTAAATCTGCCACTCAGAACCTTAAATGATTCACATCACTCCCGGGCCCTAGTCTAACAGTTGGTTTATGATGTGGTTTCAGGATAAAACATTTAAGCATGGTATAGCCCTTCTTCCAAAACTGACACAAATCTATAAAGCTTTTTAATGATGACTCTAAAATATACAAAAGGATTCTCTGAGGCATATTTTTGGATTATTTATGTAAGGTCTTCAGATTTCTGAATTTCCCTTCATGATCTGTTGTGGGTTGCTGTTTCCAGGTTAGCTGATGCATTGTAATATCATCCTGGCAGGGACCGCTCAGCTACCTACTCCACTGGGTACCATCCTGAATCATCTTCTACTCCAAGGATCTCAAACACTGTGTGCATGTTATCTAGAGGCCTATTCCAAGTGCTCATGGTCAAGACCCACTGAGTCAGAGCTCAGTTCTGGGACCCAGACTGGGGACTAGCATTTTAACAGGTTTGCATGCAGGTGGTGGGAAATGACAGTTCTGCTTTCCGTCTGACTCATGGCTCTGGGAGCAGGATGCTCACCTGGGTAGCGCTATATAAACCCTCAAACCCTCAGATTTGCCGAAGTCCTTGAGTCAGAAAGGCCAGGAAGAAAATAATGATCATGGAGAACCTAGAGTTCTTCCACACAGTGACATCTTGCAAAGGCACCACCCACATGGGCCACTTCTGGAGTATGGCATGTGTGCAGCAATGGGAGGTGAGGGCTGGAGAGGATATCGGTCACCCTCAACAGACTTTGCAATAGCAATGAGCTCATGTTTAATAAGCACTAATCTCTGCAGGCACTAGGCTCAGTGTTATCCACTGCTATTTACTCCTCACACCACCCACCAGGCCCCAGTTTGCAAAGAAGGAAACAAGGAGTTTCAAGCCATGGACCCAAGTTAGCACATGTGGTTTTTGGCAAGGCCAAGGATCTCTCACAGGTATCTGTCCCCACTCTTCTACGACAACCTCTTCAGGAAGAACAAAAGCCAAAATTCCCAGATGGAAGAATCTCACTGAAAACTACAGGCACTTGTCTCCAAGCTTGATGACTTGAGTTTGATCCAGTCCCCCATGGTAAAAGGAGAGTACTGATTCTCACGAGTTGTCCTCTGTCCTCTACACACGAACTCTGGCACAGGCAATTCCCACCACACATTAAATAAATAAATAAATAAATAAATAAATAAATAAATAATGAATAATAGATAACAAATAAATAATAAGTAAATGTGTAATAAAAACTATGATATATGGTGAGGCACACTTGTAATCCCAGAACTCAGGAGGCTAAAGTGGAAGGATTGAGAGTTTGAGAACAGTCCTCCTCAAAAAACAAAAACAACTCTTTAACTGTCATATCCTATTAATTACAATGTAGAGCAATGTTTTATGAAATATGTTCTGAATAGTGTTAATTTAGTGGAGAGTTGAGTGTTGTAAGAATGATGTGTTACCTAGGCAATAAGTTTTGAGTAATGCTTTTAGAATGTCATACACTGGAGAGCCAGGACACAGTGACTGTGGAGCCCAGAGCATCTTTAGGGTGACTCAGCCTTTCAGTGACTTCCGGGAGATTTCACGACCTCGGTTAGAAGACAAGGGGGAAATCCACAGAAAGAGCTTGCCTGCCAGGAAGTGATTAAAAAGAAATTAGCTCTGATTAGGTTGCAGGAAAAGCTGATGCAGAAAGGGCCAGAGATCTTTCTAATAATTTCTTAATAATAAGGATAATACCAATAGGTACTATCTATTGAGCACTAATTACACTCCACTTACAACATGAAATACTGAGGCTTACAGAAGTTGGTTAAGCAACTTCCTCTAAGACACATAGCTAATTAACCACAGAGCTGAATTTGAAGCCAGATCTAACTTCTTATCCTGTGACTTAAAATCCTTATTCAAAGCTTCCCAAGTCTTCAAGTTTATCAAGAACTTTCTTTTTTTAATTTTATTTATTATTATTATTATTATTATTATTATTATATGTGTATGAGTGTATTGCCTGCATGTATGTGAGTGCACCTGTGTCGTGCAATGCCGCGGAGGTCAGAAGAGGGCTTCGGATTCCCCTGGAACTGGAGTTGGAGTTAAGGACGGTTCATAGCCGCCATGTGGGTGCTGGAATCGAACCCGGGTCCTCTGCAAGAGCAGTCAGTGCTTTTAACCACTGAGCCATCTCTCCAGCCCCTATCAAGGACTTTCTTATGTGAGTATCCAACTCAAATCCAATCTCAAAGAGGATTTCTCTATGGGCTCCTTAAAGCAGGGGTTTATAATTCTGCCTTTATTTTCAGCAATCTCTCAACCAAATAATCAGTGAGTACTTGAATTTGTTTTTCCAAGATGATGTTCGTTCCTTGATTTTTATTCTTGTTTTGCTTTGTCTCTAAGCAGGCATTTACCTTGTAGCCCAGGCTAGCCTTGAACATGAAGCCCTCCAGAAGCCTCAACCTCCTGAGTGCTGGGGTTATAGGTGTGCACCTCTGTGCTAGGCTTTTTGTTGTGTATTTTTAAAATTTGACATGGGTTTCTTGCTCTGTTACGTGCTATATTTTTAAATAAAGTATTTCCTTTTGGTGTACAGATGTTTACTCAATAGGATCTGCTCCTTTCTGTTACCAGGTCTGCCCCCAGCAAGCCACTTCCACTGCCACTGTGAAGTCAAAAGTCCACCCAAGTTCACAACATAGCTACCTCTTTCATTATTTTTCAATTCTCTCTTTCTTTGTCCATAGATGTTGGTGCGTTTTTTGAAGAGGGGATGTGGTTGCGGTACAACTTCCAGCCACCCGTGGTAACTGCCCGAGACGCGGGCAACAGGGCAGAGAACTCCGCAGACCAGCAGCACTCAGCTCCAGACCTGGTCCATGAGCAGATCCACTTCAGCTTTAGCACCACCAAGGCCCCCTGCATCCTCCTCTACGTCAGCTCCCTCACCACCGACTTCCTGGCTGTGCTGGTCAAGCCCACTGGTAAGGACAAGCATGTCCAACCTTCTGCCATCAAATAGTAGACAGACAAGAGTGTACTAGCAAGAGTCTGGATTGTTGTTAGCTGGCAATTTATTTCCTGTAGATGTTGAGTAAGTCACGTGACTCCTTTGAACTTCTCCATGTGGGAGTTAAGGGAACAACTTGTGAGCTGAGTACTTTATAGCAACAAGTTGATGGGGTTTGTCGGGTTCTTTTTATGTCAGATAAATAAAAAATAGTTTCTTGGGCTGGAGAGATGGCTCAGTAATTAAGAACACTGATTGTTCTTGAAGAAGACCCAGGTTCGAATCCCAGCACCCATATGGCAGCTAACAACTGTCTGTAACTCCAGTTCCAGGGGATCTGACAGCCTCTTCTGTCCTCCGCAGGCATTGCACGACACGGGTGCACTTACCTATATGCAGGCAATACACGCATACGCATAAAAATAATTTAAAAAAATTAAAAAGAAACTTTCTTATGTATAGTAGTTTTTATTTCTATACTTTTGCTACAATGCTAAGTAGTAATAAGCTCTGAAAGAGTAAAATTAATTGTACAATGATTGATGAATCATCCTGATTTATGGTAGTGTATCAGCAGATTCATATAGCACATGGGAACTTTCAATTAAAATAGAAAATCAAAGCTGGCCATGGTGATACATTGTCTTTAATCCCAGCAGAGGCGGGTGGATCTCTGTGAGACAGATCAAGCCCAGCCTGGTCTACATAGAGAGTTCTAAGCCAGCTGGGGCTACAGGGAGACCCTGTCTCAAATAGACGAGAGAGAGAGAGAGAGAGAGAGAGAGAGAGAGAGAAAGAGAGAGAGAGAGAGAGACAGAGAGAAACATGTTTTCATCCCTAAAGACTCAGAATTTTATATTCACAAAATATATCCCTAAAGTGCCAGTTTCTAGAAGCAGAAATGTATTTTCACTTATGAAACACAGGACTATCTTGTGATACCCAGGACTATCTTGTGTGTGTGTGTGTGTGTGTGTGTGTGTGTGTGTGTGTGTGTGTGTGTGTGGGCACACACGTGGAAATCAGAGAACAGCTTGAGTGTTGGTCCTTGCCTTCCTGTTTGAAACTGAGTCTCTTGTTCACCACCATACACTCTGGGTTAGCAGACCTGAGGACTTCCAGGACTCTCCTGACTCTGCCTCCTATCCTGCCACAGAAGCACTGGGATTACAGACATGGCTACTGCACCCAGCTTTATGTGGACTCTGCGGATCTTGTGTAGCAACTGTTTTACCCACTGAGTCATCTCCCCAGTCTTCCATCTTTTTTTAATCTTTTATTAACTTTATTGTTTGACAGTTTCATACCTGAACAATGCTTTCTGAACACTGTCACCTCACCCTCTTATTTCCCTCCCACCCTCTATCTGCACTCCCCTTCCTCCCTACAACTCCTTTTCCCACATTCATGTCTTGTTTTGTTTTGTCAGCCATTGAGTTTAACTAGGGCCAGCGGTGTGACCATGAGTTTGGACCTATTCACTGACCCATGATGTGCTGGTCAGTGAGTACACAACTGAAGACAATGTCTGCCCCTCCCCCAGAATCCATCAGTAGGCTGTAGTTCAGCAGTGTGGAGGAGGGCCACATAGGCCTCTCCACGATCTGTGACTGACTGTGACAGGCCCAGCCTTATACAGGTTCATGAGGGTCATCTTGTTCATCATGATGCACAGAGCCAGGGGACCCCATGAGAATATGCAAATAGACTTTGACCTTCAGCAGTGAGCTCTGTAAGGACTGCTCTTGCAGAGGACCCAGGTTAAGTCCCAGCACCTACATGACAGCTAACAATTGTCTGTAACTCCAATTTCAGGGGATCCAAAATGTTTTGACCTCCGTGGGCATTGTACAACATGGGTGCACTTGCATAAATGTAGGAAATACACTCGTACAGATAAAAGAAAATTAAAAATAAAATAATTTTTAATTTTGTTTATGGAGAGTAACTAAAGACATGGGGACATTTCATGTAATGTAAGCTTAAACACTAAGAGTGGTGAGAAGAAACAAGACACAGCCTTGAATTTTTAACAGCAATTTGGCTGTATAAAGCAAAAATGGTATATTTGTTGTCATTGCTATGATCAAACACCATGACCAAAAGCAACTTACAGAAGAAAGGGTTTACTTGAGCTTACAATTCCAGAGGCGATACAGTCCATCATGGCCGGGAAGGCAAGGCAGCAGGAGCAGGAAGCTGACTTGGCAGCCAGGAAGCTGACTTGGCAGCCAGGAAGCAGAGGGATCACATTTCATCCACACACAGGAAGCAGATAGAGAGAGAACAGGAAGTAGGGCCAGTATTAGAGCCTCAAAGCCCACCCCAAGTGACATATTTTCTCCAACAAGTCTCCATTTTCCTAAAGATTCTATAACCTTCCAAATTGTGCTGCCAACTGGGGAGCAAGTTCTCAACTACATAAACCTATGGGGGATATTTCTCATGCAAGCCACAATATATAGATAGCCAAAACACACACACACACACACACACACACACACACAAAATAATGTGAGCACAGAGTGTGTGATTACTTGTGAGAGATTTGTTTCTCCAGAGGGATACCATTCTATGCATGTCAGATGCTCACACTGAGCATGTGTCACTTTTCTAATAATAAAAAAAAGTAAAATCAAAACACAAGAACTCAGGAGAGGAGTGTGTACAACCTCTGCACTTCAGGAGTTCAGCAGCTTAATCCCCAGGATCAGATTCGCACAGAGTGTGTGATTACTTGTGAGAGATTTGTTTCTCCAGAGGGATACCATTCTATGCATGTCAGATGCTCACACTGAGCATGTGTCACTTTTCTAATAATAAAAAAAAGTAAAATCAAAACACAAGAACTCAGGAGAGGAGTGTGTACAACCTCTGCACTTCAGGAGTTCAGCAGCTTAATCCCCAGGATCAGATTCAATGGATTTTTTAATCCATTGATGTTTTCGCACATGTTCCAGCTTCCCAGTGGGCAGACAGCCTGTGGCTCCTGACAAGAGGAGGCTCCCACCTTGAGATGGTCAAGAATCTGAGGAGTATGCATCTGTGAGTGCTGTGTTGTCTACCTCTCAGTCGCTGCCACACTAAAATTGGTTCCCAGCTGTCTACGTGGTACCTCACATCCCCACTGCCTGTGTCCATGTTGCATGCACAGGTTCTCCTACCGGAGCATTTATCATGTAAAAGGGCTTCAGCGAATCGAGTCCACAGTAATAGCTATCAGTTAATGATGCTCGCCTGTGCACAGCACGCTGCTGTCTCGCATGCATCGATCTACCCCCCAGCATTATGGGGTAGATCGTATTCTTACCCATTTCTCCAGATGGCAAAGCTGGAGAACTGAAAGGTTGAGTGACTTGCACACTCAACTGGTGAAAGGTAAAGCGGGGTCTCTGGATGCAGGTGTCTGAGTCCAGGCTGAGAGCTCCCCATCACAGTCATCCCCAGAATAGGCTCAGTGTGTTTGGAAAACACATTCAAGCATTCTCTTTGTAAGTTTTCGGATGCCATCCTTAAACTTCTGGTGAAAATGTTACCTATCTACATTACAAATACCATGAGGTTCTTTTTTATATTATTATCATTGATTGAAATTTAAAGTCAGAAATAAGTTTGAAGACATCATTCAGGAAAAACAACATCAATAGAAGGTCCTTCTGTGCCAACATACCAGTGGGGGTGGGGAAGGACACAAACAAACTAGAAAGTCTTAACTATACAGTCTGGTTTCCTCAAACTTCACATATTGAAAACTTGTCGCTGTTTCCCACAGACAGCCTCCCTGGACCCTTTGATTCTGAGAGCTACCACACTTCTCAGAGACTATGTTCTGTTCCCCCAGTGCTCTTGTGAGCCATCCAAAAGAAACGAGTCCTGTGGAATCTACTCTGGTGGTGATCGGTGACCTTTTACTCCCCAGTACTAACCCCAAAGCCAACCTCGTCTAACTCAGTGCTCTCCAGTAGTGCTCACCACGGAAAGTCAACACATCTGAATGGCATAGGGTGAATGATGCGTTTATGTTTGCAATCACCACCACCACCAGAGACTTCATGGCCCCCTTCTGAAGATCTGAGAAATGATGGGAACCGTGTCCCTGGTACTTTACCACCCTGGGAATTCTTCCTTTCCTCAGCTTCAGTTGCTCCTGACTCTTTCCTACCCTAAGCAGGGCATTCCTACCTTTATAAAGATATTGCTTACTAGGAACACAATATTATAACCCTATTAAGCGTCCAAAGGTAACCTACATACACACACACACACACACACACACACACACACACACACACACACACGAGAGATTGCTAACCCCACAACCTTCCAGTTGAGGCCAATCCTAGTGAAAAAAAGGTGACTATCTAGTTTCTAATTCTGTTTCTGCCTTCTGCTATGTAAATCAATGTGTTAAGTCAAAAGAGCTCTCTAGTATTTATATACATACACATTTTATAGATAGACAGACAGACAGACAGACAGACAGACAGACAGACAGATAGATAGATAGATAGATAGATAGATAGATAGATAGATAGATAAT
>NW_008335054.1:2795372-2810471 GCF_000622305.1 Nannospalax galili
AGATAGATAGATAAGGGTTAGCAGGTAATGTTACCTGAATCCATTGGTTCTAGCTGTTCAATCTCAGCATCTCCTTCTCTACAATTTCAGTGGGAGGCTGTCTCTGTTCAGCTCTCGTGCCCACAGCACTCCCTGACCTGGATCTCCTTACCTTCCTCTGTAGTCTACACCTGCCTTCCTCTGTAAGCCCTGATCAGCCCTTGGCTCCTTCCAGTGATTCCTCCTGGCTTCAAACTCCAACTACACTTATTTTCAATGTCATTTGTTTGGCCCTTAATATACTGTATTGTTATCTGTCTCTGTTATAAATATGTCCTGTCTTCTAAGAGAGATGAGAAGCTCCCAGCACTGCATCTCCTGCCTACAATAGGTGCCCTGTAAGTGTTTGCTGATGATAATAGTGATATCCAGGGGAGAGTAAATCTGTTAAGCGTGCTATTTGCTGCAGCCAGTAAAAGGGAGCAATCCCTTTAGTGGCTTTAATTCCCTTGAGAGATGAACACGAGATAGACGGGAAGCATCTCCCCATTTGAATAATATTTTATTCTAATGGGTAAATATTAGCATTCTCCCTACCATCACTTAGTGGTCCTCTTCTGCTGTTATTTGAAAGGAATAAATACATCACTTAAATGGTATTACTCAAGAATATTGCCAGAATTGTTTATAGATAGTCACTATCTATATATTTAAAGTTCCAGCTCATTTTTTTTCTCAAAGCAAATAATTTCTGTTAACATAAAGTGAAGCACTTACAGGAATTTTAAAATATGTTTATGAAGTCTAAGAAAGCCAAAATAGTGAAAACAACATAATAGAGCTGGAGAACACAAAGGGGACCCTGACAGACAATAGGAGGGACTTGTTCAGGTTTGGGGTAATTACCAGCAACTCTAACCCACAGCCCACAAAGGAAAGTGTCTCTCTTTCGTCTCTGTGTCCCCAGATCAACACACAGTGCCTGACTTGCACTGGGGATCCAGGGCAGTTGTCTGCATTAGAATTCAACTCTGTACCTGTAGGTAGACAGACAGCTCACTTTCAGGCCTTGGCAAAAGATGTGCTTTGCACAGAAACCAAATATGTTTTCTGAAGAAACGAATAAGTGAATTATGATTCCATGCGGCTGGATTCTAAGAACACTGGTTGTCATTATATCATGCCCAAGTATCAGAAGTAAGAATCCAAGGGGAAAGGGAGATGAATAAGTGGGTAAAGTGCTTGCCCTACAAGCATGAGGCCTCAGTTCATGCCATGGCGCCCACATAAAAGCTGACACAGAGGCATGCATTTGTAACCTCAGTGCCAGGGAGGTGGATGCAGGAAGTTCCACAGGGCTTGCTGGCCAACCAGTCTAGCCAAATAAGAGAGCTCCAGGTTCAGTGAGAGACTCTGTCTCAAAAAGTAACACAGATCAATTGAGAATGACACTCAGTATCTACCTTTGTCCTCCACTTGTGCACATGCACACGCACGCGCACACACACACACACACACACACACACACACACACACTGGATAAACTTGTCTGTTCTGCATGTTACCAACACCTGCATAATCATCTCCTTATATGCAAACGTGATGATTTTTATGTTAATAGGGTGAAGGGGTAATCAGGGAGACACTGAGGAAAGGGGAGAGGGCCAGCTTGGCAGGAGGGAGTAGCTTCCTTCAAGGCCCTGAGGTAGGAGGAAACAGAATTTTCTACTGAATGGAGGGAGTCTAAGGTAGCCTGGATGCTAAAAGCAACAGGGAAGGTGTCATGATTTGATAACAAAGTAGCAAGCAGAACTCAGAGAAGACAGGGCTCCATGAGCCACATTACGAATGTTAGTCCGCTAACAACTGTCTGTAATTCCAGGCCCAGGGGATCCGACAATCTCTTCTGACCTCCATGGGCATTTCATGACATGGGTGCACTTACCTACATGCAGGCAATACACACATATACATAAAATAAAAATAATAAATAAATTTTTTAAAAAAAAATAAAAAGAATGTTAGTCCAGCCAGACATGGTGGTGCACACCTTTAGTCCCAGCACTCGGAGTAGACAGATCTCTGTGATTTCCAAGGCCAACCTAGTCTACATAGCAAATTCCAGGTTAGCTGAGTCTACAGGGAGATACTGTCTCAAAAAGACCAAAAGAAAACAAGAATGCTAATGTTAGTCCAGCCAGATAGGGTGGCCAACACCTTCAGTCCCAGCACTTGAGAGGCAAAGGAAGGTGGATCTGTGAAATCCAGCACAGTCTGGGTTACATAGCAAGTTCCAGGCCAACTGGGTCTATAAGGAAAACCCATCTGAAAAGAAAAGGAAAAAAAAAAAGAAAAAAAAAGGCCTAAGGTCCAGCCAGGCACGGAGGCAGAAGCAGGTGGAGCTCTGTGAGTCCTCGCTGGTTACATAGCCAGTAGCAAGTTCCAGGCCACCTGGGGCCACATAGTGAGACCTAGTCTTAAAAAAAAAAAAAGTCAATCAGTAAGCAGCTAGAATACTTTGAAGGATTGAAAATTTGTGAATGAATCACTAAAATATCAATTATGTGTTTTGAAAAGATCTCTGTGGTTGACAAAGAAAACACTGGGAAGAAAGCACAGAGCAAAGAGACCATTCATAAATGCACTCAAGAAGTCTTCAATACACACTTACTATGGACCAGCACTATTCCATACAGCGGTTATAGTCACAAGGAATATATAGACAAAAATTCTTGCTCATGTGGAGCTTACATTGGAACCAGAGGTGACAGGCAAACTAATGAGGACAGTCTACAGCATATTGAATGGTAAGAACTGTTCAGGAGTGGGGAGGGACTCAAGGCAGAAAAGGAAGAGCTGGCCAAGGACAAGGGGTAGGGCAGTTTCCACTTTTATGGAGGAAATCATAAATAATCACTGAAAGGATAACCTAAGAGCAAATACCTGAAGGAGGAAAGGTTCGGCCACGCAGATAACTTGGTATGGAACATCCTAAACAGAAGAGCCCTACGTGCAAAAGCCCTGAGCCAGGAACTCGCTGGCCTGCTCGGGGGAAGCAGCGAGAAGGGCCAGTGTGGACAGGTGAGGAGCAAGAAAAGAAATGAGAAGCTGGCCGAAGCTGGTGGAGGAAGCTCATCTAAGGCCGGGCAGCCATCAGAAGGACTTGGATTTTTACTCTGAGTGAGAGAGGACTAATTGGATCCCTCTCTGGCCATGTGTGATGTGGGAGGGAGCAGAGGAGAAGAGACTGAGGTAAGAACAAAACAAGAGTTCAGTGGGAGCTACTGCAGTGGACCCGGCAGAGGACGGTGACGGCCTGCTCTGCAGCTGGGAATGGATCTGACAAGTGGCAAGATTCAAAGTCCACTTTGAAGATCAAGTGAGATATTCTGGCAGACAGTACATGCAACAAAGGAAGGGAAGGGGCCAGGCCCATACCAAGAATAACTGGAAGCTTGAAGGGGCTGCTAACCAAAGTGCTCAGTGCTGTCATGAGATAGAAGGTCAATGTCATATTGCAGAGATCATGTTTGAGGTGCCAACAAGACTTCCAAGAAGAAATAACATTCAGGAGAAAGTTAGGGGAAAGATTCAGGGTTCAGTCTCACTGAAATACATATGAGGTTTGATGTTCCTGTACCTTAATCAAAGCCTAAGGCTGATTATGATATTGTGGAGGTTGATGTGAATACAGACAAGAGGGCGCCAAAGGACTGGGTCTTAGGACTACGGCTGTAAGGTAAGTAAGTTCCAGGAAGTGAGGAAGGAAATCTAGGCGGTGAATGCTGGAAGTCTAGAGTAGACCACATGTCCAGGAAGTAGACACATGTCTGTATTGAATACCACTCCAGAGGTCTTCAAGCCCCAGCAAGCACAGCCTCCGTGCAGGCAAGAGATAGAAGAGTGCGGGGCTGTGGTGAATGGGTAAGGTATTGGACACAGTGAGTAGACTGTCTTGATAGAAGTGATAAATCCTGAGATAGAGAAGAATGGGTGAATTTAGATACATTTAGAAGACAAAAATCCACAGTGCTTGGTAGAAATACTATAGGCAAAGAAATCTAAGATATGAGAGTAAAGCTCAGAAATAGTGAATTTCATTCAGAAAGCAAAAATAAGAAATGCAATTAATTCTTCATTCTCCTAACAAATGTTTCTTTCAACTCCTAAGCCATGGCATTGCATTTTAAATGACATGGATAGTACTAGAATGCCTAAATACAGAAGGGGCACCATTTCAAATCCTCACACTTATTTATGTGCATGTGTAGATGATGCACAAGCAAGGTCTTAGCAGAGACTGGCACGGTGGTTAGTATAATCTCTCTGGATGGTGGAGTTTCAGGTAACTTTTATTTATTTTTTAAGATTTTTTTAGAATCAGGTGTATATGTCAGTATGTGTCTGTGTGCGGGTATGTGAACATGTGAGTGCAGGTGCCCACAAAGTCCAGAAGAAGGCATTGGATCCTGTAGAGCTGGAGCCATAGGCAATTGTGAGCCACCCAACATAGGTCCTGGGAACTGAACTCAAATCCTCTGCAAGAGCGGTTTGTGCTCTTAACCACCGGACTCTCTCTCCAATCCCACTTTTATTTCTTTTTTTTTTTTTCATTCTGTTTACTTTCTCAATTTTCATTACTGTGCTTTATTTTATAACTTAAAGCCAAAATATCGGTTTTAGAAGGAAAGGGAGCAATGACAAAGAATCCATCAGGTGATATGTTGATTAAACTCTTGCTAGACATTGCTGGATCCATTTTTAACCTTCAAGATGTGATACAATGGAATTAAAAATAAAGCCCAACTTTCAGACTCACTGTCACAAAGGGATAACATCATACTGGTTTCTTAGGGATTACAGGAATGGTTCTTATACTTTAATGCACAGAAACTTGACCATTAGTGAAATAGGAATTAGACATAGCTACCACTAAATATATTTTTTCATATTGACCCACTTAGAAAAAGTGACTTTTTTGTTAAATTTGTCTTGTAATCTAATTTCCCTCTTTTTCTTCTGTTTGAAACTATATCAAACAATTCCATGGCAGTATCATTTAAAATGTAAATTGTATTGCTATACATAAAATGAAGTTCAGTTTTCACTTTAAAAGATGTCGAGTGTTACTAACTGTATAAACATTTCAGTTTGAGTTAAAAAATTAAAACATTTATGTCTTTCAAAAATCATCAATAAGAAATAAAAAGTTATTCTTGCTATCTATTCAAAGTAACTAAAAGCAGGATCTAGAATATCCTATTAATCTTTTTTCAGAAGAAGCAAGGAGAAATAAAGGAAGGGAGGGAGGGAGGGAGGAAGAGTTGAGGAGGCAAAGTGAACAGTCACTGAGGGAACTCAGTAGACCTGGAACATCCATCTTTTTTTTCTTTAAATTGCACTTGGTTAATTTCAAATTACAAATACAATTCATTAATTGATTTTCTTGGTCTCAGTGAGGCCACTCAAAACGTCATATACTTATCTTTTGAAAATGATGTTTCTTTTTAATATTATTTTATATATAGAATGTCACACTTAGGGATGGAGCAAGACCAGCCCTTACTCTGTGTTTATTTTTATCTCACACAGTATTTTGTGGGGCCTGCAGATGTCTCCACACTATATGGCGTGGGTCCTCATGCCTCATTTCTGGCTACCATTTCCACTTAGAACATTTATTCTATTCACTGCCTCAATTTTGTGATAATGGTCACTAGGGTTCTTTGTTGGCATGTTCTGAACATGTTTGAGCTTGGTGCTGTTAACCCTCAGGGGTCAGTAGGCCTCTGAGTATGAATCCTAATTCAAGAATAGAATGGCATTGGTGGGCATGGAAGGAGGGAGCAGAGTCTGTGCTAGCCTGAGCTGCAGCAAATGGGTGAGGTGCCACTGAAATAGACCTAGAGCAGAAAAAAAAAATCACTGGGCTTCTTCCCTTTGTCTTCCCTAGGAAACTTACAGATCCGGTACAACCTGGGAGGAACCAGAGAGCCTTACAATATTGATGTAGACCAAAGGAACATGGCCAATGGACAGCCCCACAGTGTCAACATCACCCGTCATGAGAAGACCATAATTCTCAAGGTGCATATATGTGGGTCTCTCCCTCCCCTCGTGGGCCGTTGGCCACCGACCCACGAGAACAAAGGGAGCAGAAGCGACGAATGGGGTCAGGATGGCCAGTGAGCATGGACAGAAAAGACCTTCCGGGAGTCAGTTTCAGTGATACATCTCATTTATTCAGTGGGGGTCAGGGAAAAACATAGGGTGGAGATGGTAGTCAAAGCTTCACCTGATAGGTGTTCCTAGTATGCTTTATTTGAATGTGGCAGGAGGACCCTATCATCTGGCTATAGTGCAATGCCTAATTATCATATAGAAAAAACCTGGGGGCAGTTTTTGTAGGTAACTATGCCAAAGGTCATGTTCCAAATAAGGGTAGGAAGCCCCTGCTGAGAATGGGAGTCCTCCATTTTAAGCTGAGCTCAGAGAGCTGTCCGGACATCGTGGACTGCAACCTTCATGGCAGGGTTCCCCAACATTTCCCCCTGTTTTGTTTTATAGCGGAGAGGTGTCATCACAAGCTTTAAGAGCCAATTCATCTATATCGGGAGAATCCAAGGTCTGATAATTGACCATGACCTGATTTGTAGTAATTTTAGCAATGGTGGCAATTTGTCAGCTAAGAAATTACATGAAACAGGGAGCAGGCATCAAAATAACACACAGCATAATCGGGGGCTATTGATATTGTAACATTCCCCCCCTCTGAAGAGGTAACCCTAAAATCTTTCTGGGATAAGAGCTCCCAAATACTTCTAACATTTCTGGCCTTTGGGGCAGAGTACTTTGCTAAAAGGCCCAAGGACATTTTGACTTTTAGCCAAGAAAGAAACTGGCCACTTTTCTTTGGGGTCTTTTTACCCTAGATGCCTAGCCAGTTTCTATCTCCTATTCTTACCATACCACCCTCTGAAGAGGCTTACCCAAATTGCCAATAAGTAATTGGGATACAGACCGCTCTTGCTTCTTCCATGCTGAACAGGGACGCAGGGTGAGGCAATTGGGGTACCCCCTTCAGTGGGTCTAAGACTCCAAAATTGCATAACTCTTAACTATAGGGAGCAAAGGAAGATGCTTGACTGGTGCCTGGGAGATGTGAAGGGCAAGTAAAGGCAAGAGTAGTTAGTATTACAATTTCTAGGCAGGAACCAGAAAATATCCAAATTAAAGTCCATTGGAATTTCTTGATGAGGGCTTCCAAAGGCATCCATCTAATGGGTTCCTCCTCATTTTTCTTTTGTCTGCTAAGGCTGGACTAATGATTGAACTCAGGATTTGTTGTCAGGCACTTTGATAACTGTTGGAGTGGCTAGAATCAGCTCCCCCTTAAACAGCCTCTAGATAGGGAGAGAAAACTAACTTAACCTTCGTTTTAGAACAATAGTGAGTTGTTTCCCTCAGCTGCAGGCAGGCACTACAGTATTGCAGACCAGGAACTGAAGTCTTACAGCTAAGTAACATTGGCTTACTAGGAACAAATCATCAATGAGAAATAATTGTCTAAATAACTCTTATAAGAACTTAAGTCTAATGTTTGGGATGTGTAATCCCTTGAACTCAACAAAATATGTTGATGACTTTAATCTTTGGTTATACTTTCCTTTTGGGTGTTTAAGACCATACAGTTGGCCCAAATAAACCAATTTGCACTGAGGAGCTGGGTTGGTCTGGATGCAAAGGATCAGGAAGAGGAAAGGTCAGCCCCACAGTCCAGGAAAGACGCTGGCAGGTTGTGCAGCCCAGGGAAGCAGAGGGAAGTGAGGATGGGACCAGGCCTCGAGGGCTCCTGGGAACCCCAGAAGGAACTGGGTTGGTCTGGATGCAAAGGATCAGGAAGTAGTGGTGGTTCCCCTGGTGCCTGGGACCCCAAGACAAGGAATGGGACAGGTCCCCGGCTAGGAGGAGAGATAGACAGTGGAGATGGGAGGGTGAATGAGGCTGGGGGAGTCAAGGCATGGGGGGCATGATCAACTGGCAGAGAGAGGCCTGTGGGTTGTGCAGGCCCAGGGGAGCAGAGCCAATCTGGTACTTTTACTTACCATGTGCCATGTAGACAAAGCTTGGGCAAAACCCAAACATTTTTAAATAAACGTTGATGAGACATCCTTAAACTAGTTGACTAAGCTATGACCTTAGAAATTTTAAGATCTTTTTTTTTCCATGCTTGATAAATCATAACAAACCTATACAGACCTCCATCACTTGCTTAGGCATTCTCATTTTTAACAAAATACCTCCGCTCCTGTATCCTTCTAACATCTTTTACCTTACCATTTTCTTTCTTAATAACCATGAGACATAATATCATTAACAAATAAATTTTCCATCTGTTGTGAGAATTTTTTTCTGGGGATACTAAGCAATTTTTTCCCCTTCTAAGGTTTTAGTGTCAAACCAATGTTTGATTATATTAAAGTTTTCCTGGGGAACTGATGAATTTACTGAGCTTACTTACAGAGATGACTGAGGGGTTGCTGAGGTGTATGAGTGACCAGAGTGTATGTACACTGGAAAGCTTTAACCCAGCAAGGATCAAGCCTTTTCCTCCTAGCCTTCCCTGGATAATATACTTTAGTCCTCCCCAAACCCAGGAGACCATGTGATTAGGACCAAATTACATACAGTTGTCTGGGAAGAGCAGCTGGATACTCAGGTGAGGGTCCAATGACCCTGATTACCCCTCCTCCTTTAATTAAAGAATATGATACTTAAGTCAACAAGTCCGTTTTGTTAGTGGACACAGCTGAAGTCATGAAGACGGTAGTTTGACTCAGAAGAACATAGTGTGTAGCATCATGTTATTAAAGAACATGGAATCTAAATTATATATAAGATAATGTAATAAATTAATATTACCCATGTACATACTGTGTTTTATAAGTTTTTAGGTAAACCTTATAGAAAACACAAGATAGTTAAAAATCTTTTACCTTATGTAGTTTAGAGAGTGATCTACCAAAATCTTGCTTTAGGTGGAAAGAAGCAATTGGTACAGAGTTAAACATTATCGAATTGATGTTTACAACTTCTAGTAAACTTTTAGCAAATCAGTTTTAGGAAAACTGATGCTTTAGTTGCTGACTGAGGAATTCTAGGCAGAAGATCTCTCTTTAAAAAAAAAATCTATCCTGTTGTTTATTAAGTAGTTAAATTTATCATTGTATTACCATACATTTTACATTACTCTGTGTTAGTGACTTTACTCAGCACTGTGACCAAATAGAGAATCGCATTAACTACTTTTACTATAGACAGTAATACCCTCTGTTTAAACTAGTTTACACCTTAGCTGTTTTTAATTGTACAGTGCATTTACTCTTAGGCTGTTTTGCTGTTTTCCTTTTCTTGTCACATGGTCAGGGGGCCAGCCTGAGCCTGGAAAAGCCTTGGAGAACATATCCTGAGATAATAGGCTTGAGTCTGAAGTGGGAGGGTCATCCCATCTCCAGAGTCAGCATCTCAGTGAGCTCAAACAGCACATGACAATTTACCAATATAATTAATACAAAAAGGCATTTGTTTTTCTTTAGCCTAAAAGTTTTTAAATTGTTTATCCATATTTTACTTTTAAACTAAGGCAAGACTGTTAACTCTCATGGTGAATTCCGTTGAAGAGGGCTGTCAGTCTGGATTGGAAAAACCATTTTATAATTTATTATACATGATCTTGGACTAAGTACCCATGACCTGGGGATTAAGAAACACAGAAAGCAATGGTACCTAAAAGAAAATGCAAAGAGACAATATCATAATACTCTTTTATTTTTAGTCTATCCATGACATTGTAACTAGAAGGTACCCAGGGAATGATGTGTTCTTTTTTTCTTTTTTTTTAAAGTCTATCCATGACATTGTAACTAGAAGGTACCCAGGGAATGATGTGGCGGGGACAAAAGCAAGCATACAGTAACTGAGCATCAGTGAGGGAAATACTCTATTCAAGAGAAAAACAGGCTTAGAATCACAATGCAGAAAAGGGAAGTGGTTGGGACCAGTGGAGTCCACATCTTAAGTCTCCCATCCAAGTAGGCTATCCCTTGCAATGTCCCATAGTTGTAACTATGTATTGGTAGTAGCTTGTCTCCTGTGGGCCGCCGTAGCCACCGTGGTGGGAGAGAGGGGGGAGAAAAGGCCATGACCTGCGCCATGCATGCCCTCGGTGCAAGCCAGCCACCATCTGGGTGCATGAAGCACGAAGGCACTTCCCACCAAGGGGAAGCCCAAGGGGACGCAGAGGACTACAGGAGAAAGCCCTCCATGCAGGGCGGTCGTCTCAGATGAGTCCCTTCCCCAAGAAAAAGTTTACAGGAAAAAAATTGGCTTTTAAAATCTTTTTTACGTTTGTCCATGGGGCAAGATGCCTTAAATTTTTTAAATGCTCCATGGCCACCTGTTGCTTTAAATCCCTTTTTTTGTTGTTGTTCTTTGTTTGTTCTCTCTCTCTCTCTCTCTCTCTCTCTCTCTCTCTCTCTCGCCAATTTAAATTCCCACCTAACTGGTTTGGCCTGAGCCTGAATGCCCCGAGGCAAGATAACAAAACAGATAAGGAAGTTTATTTGCTCTCTTAGGAGTTGAATTCAATGTGTGTGAAAAGCTCTGCACGATAGAACTTTGGGGATTCTTTGTTTCTAGGGGTGTTGTTCAAGATAGAAAAGGAAAGGGGGTGAAACACCAAGTCCTAGAGGAACATTCCTGAGACCTGAAGATCATAGGGAACTCCTGGCTAGTCCATAGCACAAGCCTGACCGCAAGTTTCAGAAAACCAGCAACCGCTCTAAGAGCATTTAACTGGTCATTGTATGACCGGGTTTTGCATTAGAAAGGTGTATAGATAGGAGGTCTTTGTCTACACCCAGGCGGGCAGTCAGAATCCGTTCAGAGGACTAAGAGCCTTCAGCTAACATCAGGGAGTAGCCCTGATCAGAAAGCCTCAATTGCGCCTCCGTCTTTAACTCCGCATGTTCCAGAAGCCCCACATTGGGCTCCAGCTGTGGGTCTCTCCCTCCCCTTGTGGGACGTTGGCCACCGACCCACGAGAACAGAGGGAGCAGAAATGATGAATGGTGTCAGGACAGCCAGTGAGCATGGATGGAAAAGACCTTCCAGGAGTCAGTTTCAGTGATACAGCTCGTTTATTCAGTGGGGGTCAGGGAAAAACATAGGGTGGAGATGGTAGTCAAAGCTTCACCTGATAGGTGTTCCTAGTATGCTTTATTTGAATGTGGCAGGAGGACCCTATCATCTGGCTATAGTGCAATGCCTAATTATCATATAGAAAAAACCTGGGGGCAGTTTTTGTAGGTAACTATGCCAAAGGTCATGTTCCAAATAAGGCCAGGCATCTGTGCTTAGAGACACTTTCCAGACAAGGTCAGGCAGAGAGCAGGAAGCCCCTGCTGAGAAAGGAGTCAACCTTAACATCAGGGTTCCCCAACACATATAAGTTACATACATGATGTTTATAGTCTCTGTACCTTGTAATATTTGGCCATTGGTTCAGTGGGGGGGATGTTTTTGTTTTCACAGGGGTGTGGATCAAACATAAGGCCTTGTGCATACTAAGTCAAGTACTGTATCGCTGAGCTATATCTCCAAACAACTTTTTAGTTTTAATTTTGAGGCAGAATTTTACCCAAGTTCCTGGCTGGCCCTGAACTCACTCTGTAGCCCAGGTGGGCCTTGAGCTTGTGATCCTTCTGTCTACAGGCCTGCACCATTAGGTCAGCCTGGCTATTAAGTTTCTTTTAAGGAATTTGGGCAGGTGGAATAGACAATATTATAGTTTCTACTACAAGTGTATTAACTAGTGAAGTAAAAAACGTATACAGAGGCATCCTTTGTATTCATGAGGGATTGGTTCCAGGATGTTCCAGGAACCTGAGGCTGTTCAAGACCCTTGTGGAAAATGTCTTGGTACTTGCATAGTACATGTATACACATTCCTACACACTTGCAGTCATCTCTAGATTACTTACCATGTAACTACCTTATGTAATATAAATGCTATGTTAACAGGTGCTATACTGTGTTTTTTATGGAGTAACAACAAGGAAAACATTGTGTCTCAGAACAGATGCAATCTGTTTTCTAATAGTCTCAATTTAAGGGTGGTTGTATCCAAAGACATAGGATCCATGGATAAGAACAGGTAACTGATTACTTCAGGAAAGGCAGTGGCCAAGTTGATGGTGAAGAAATCTTTTAGGGTGACATAGAATAAATATTGACTCTATTGTTCATGACCTCCTGCCCCATTTCCCACCTTTCATTTGAGCATCTGTCAGGCAACCATTTCCAGGCCTCCCATCATTCTTCCTGACCAAAATCTAAGACCACAGTCTGTATCATGTTCAGTTGAAGTGTGTCATGTTTCCTGACAAAGTTTATTTTGGTTTATATGATCTACTATTTTCATGACTCCAAAACAATATAAATAACTATTTTTTTATTCCTCTGTGGAGGCTTTGCCTCAAAAATTTCCAAAACCCATTTTCCCCTCAAATCTCAAACTCTAACTATAGATTTTTCAGCAGACAAAGGGATTTATTATGACACTTAAGTTTTATTTCAGGTTCATTTACTGCCCCTACCCCTTCCAGTGATTTTTACAATGAAGAAACCAGCCTGGGAGACACCATGAATAAAACATGACATAGGGAGGTCTCCCTGGGAACTGAGCCAGAAGATCGAGGAGGAGAACTGTCACTGCATCCTCTAGAAGGAGTTCCAAATAGATACCTGTCAAGACAAAGAACATCAGGGACGCAGCTCTGTCAGGAGGCAGAGTGGCATGGTGTTTGGCAGGGGCTGAGCAGCCTCTCAGACCCCATTTGGATTCCGCCAGCTGCTGGGAAAGTTCAGGCTGCAAAGAAAAGGCACGATGTGTCTCTTTTGAGCACTGGTGGATGTCAAATCCATAACTTGATGAAGAGTTTGTGCACGGCCTTTAGCAGTAAATGCTAGAGGGCATTTTAAAAGGAGGTCCTCCCTAGGAAAGTGACAACCTGCTGGCCCAGCCTGCTAAACCATCTATCAAATGTAACTATCTCACAGTAGTTTACAGACTCCTTCGGTCTAACACATGCCTGGCACACTTGAGGTACTGCAAATGGCTTGTTGAGAAAACCAATCCCATCTTTAACCAGGACCCAATCTTAATTCAGAAAAGATAGAGAGGGCTGATGAGATAGCTCAGAGGAGCTTGCCACCAAGCCTGGGCACCTGTATTCAATCCCCAGATCCTATGATGGAAGGAAAGAACCAACTCCCAGTGGTTATCCTCTAACCTCCTCATGCATACCATGGTATGCATGCACTCATACGCACACACCATATACATACACACAATAATAATATATAAAAATTTTAAAGCCAGGAGACAGATGGTTTTATGCTATATTATGGACAATGTGTTCATTGGCATTTAATTAGACTATCTTATTTTAAACTGCCCAATCTGCCATCTCTTTTAAGGAAAATTAATTATCTGGTCATTTCCCTATTGCAAAATAAAAATAGAAATTGAAAACAGGTAAACAATTAACATTAAAGAGATGACTTAGTGGGTAAAGGTGTTTGCTGCCAAGCCAAACAACCTATGTTCAGTCCCTGGGACCCACATAGTGGAAGGCAAGAACTGAATTCTGCAAATTATTCCCTAACGTCTCATGTATACTGTCACACACACACACACACACACACACACACACACACACACACACACACAGAGTGAATAAATAAATTTAATAAAAGATAAAGACAGTATAATAAAGGAGACCTACCACAACCCTAGGATTTTACAGGGTTAACCTAATTCTGCCACACCTGCCACAGTGAATTAGAGACTGGCCTAGAGAGGGGATGAATGACAAGAACTTGAGGCTCTGAAGGCCCTGAGCATCAGAGACAGACTACTGCAGAGGTGGGAAGGCAGGGAGGATCTGGTTCTTTTGTTCTGGATTTCTTTGCCTGCAAATGACCAAAATGAAAGAAAGGAAGGAAGGGAGGAAGGAAGGAAGGAAGGAAGGAAGGAAGGGATTAGAGACTGGCCTAGAGAGGGGATGAATGACAAGAACTTGAGGCTCTGAAGGCCCTGAGCATCAGAGACAGACTACTGCAGAGGTGGGAAGGCAGGGAGGATCTGGTTCTTTTGTTCTGGATTTCTTTGCCTGCAAATGACCAAAATGAAAGAAAGGAAGGAAGGGAGGAAGGAAGGAAGGAAGGAAGGAAGGAAGGGTTGCAGGTGTCCTGGGGCCCTCCGGGCGGTTGTAGAGTCAGTGTGGAGTCACAACACAGACTCCGGGAGTCAGGTGAGAAGCAGGCAGTGCGAGCAGCTACAGACTCGTTTATTGCGGATATGGGGCTCCCTTATATCCCCCCTCCCAGTGTCCCATTGGTCCATTGATAGGTCATGTCTGTCCCTCATTGGTTCTCTGTATCAGGCCATTTTCACGTCAGCCATCTCTATGTCTTTTGGCAGAACACAGGTTTGACTCAGCCAGATGTTTTTGGCACGTTTGCAGTGTGCATGCACAGGTTGTTTAGGCCACACTTCCTCCTACAAGGAAGGAAGGAAGGAAGGGAGGGAGGGAGGGAGGGAGGGAAGGAAGTAAGGAAGGAAGGAAGGAAGGAAGGAAGGAAGGAAGGAAGGAAGGAAGGAGCCAGTTCAGAATTAATTTACTGGGGAAAGATTCGTAGGGTGGATCATAGACTTACAGAAAATTTAAGAAAGACAAAACCAGGGCCTGGAGAGATAGCTCAGTGGTTAAGAGCACTGACTGCTCTTGCAGAGGTCCTGAGTTCAGTTCCCAGCACCCACACGGTGGCTAACAAATAAGGAATCTATGGGATCTAATGCTCTACTCTGGCCTCTCTGGGCACTGCACACACATGGTGCCCTTATATATATGCAGGCCTAACACTCATATACATAAGATAAATAAACTATTTTTTAAAAAAAAGATAAAAAACCAAATTAGGCAGATTAAAATGTTGAAAACACCATTGGTGTCTCTCTCTCTCTCTCTCTCTCTCTCTCTCTCTCTCTCTCTCTCT
>NW_008335054.1:2810510-2812220 GCF_000622305.1 Nannospalax galili
TCCTTCTCCTCTTCCTTTCTTCCTTAACTGACCCCCACTCCATCCTTCCTCTTCTCTCTGCTTCTCTGCCTCTGTGTGAGGTCTGCGTTGATGCTCTCACTGCATGTTCCATCTTTCTCATATCATGGGATGGCGTTGTTAGAACCCTGGACCCATGTCCCCCCAGTGTTGCTGTCAGGAGAAAGGGTTCTGCTTACTTGATTCTCATTTTAACCCCTGCCCCAGAGGATCTCTGCCAGGTCTGGTGTGGGGCTTGGGGGGTGTGCTCACTCTGCTGTGGGGAAGAATAATGAATACAGTTCACAGTCAAGTCCTGCCATTAGGGCAGGGCGTTGCAGAGTCTCCCCAGAATAGAAACAGCTCCAATGAAAGAGTGGGAAACACAATGTTTGAACAGCCAGGAAGGAATTGTGCATAGAAACTTCACCTACAGGGTCTAGAAAGTCCTGATTCCACTGTCTCCTGTCATAGGGTATAACACACTTACCAAGTAACTATAAAAGACTTCAGGTCTAAGGATCTCTGGTCTCTCTCAGTCCAGCCTCTCCCAGTCCTTTGAGGGCAGATGGAAGAAAAAGCAGAATGTGGTAGAGGAACAAAAGATAGGCTTCCTCCTCATAGAAAGTGAGTCCCAAGACGCCTCACCCCAGAGATGCGTAACTCTCAGGCAGGGAGAGAGGCCTTACAAGAAGGGAACTGAAGTATTTCTAAGGATACCTTTAGAACTTCAAAAGGCACTCTAATATTTTTTCTTACAGCAATCTGCCGATCCATCTTGAGAGCTTCCATTGCCTTAGCAATGTGTAGGAAGAGATACAATAAGACGTTCATAGCAATTATTTCTGGATGAAAGGGTTATGAATGGTCCCATTTTCCCTAGAGTTTTCTGTTTCCTCTTTTTTAATACACATGTGTTTTGCATCTTAAAAATAAAAATATCAAATATTCATATATCCTCAAACTCTTCTGATAGACCCCAGTTACAATAAACATAACAGGAAAGGTACTTAAGTAATTTCCAATTAAAATTTAATTACAAATTTTAAAATGCCATGAAATAATGTCTTTGAAATTAATGTGAACCTTTGTACATGTATATATACTCAAGCATCATATCGTTTAGATGATGTTTATCAGTGTTTATGTCTTTAGAATCAGGTTTACTTTCCTAGCTGGGTTTGGCTAAAGCTAATATCGAACTAATTTGCATTCCCTGAGCACACACCAATTGAAACGGTGCTCAGCACTTGAGAGAAATTGACCTTGGATGAATCATTTGCTGCCAAAAAATAAAGTGCCCAATTTCAACAAAGATAATGAAGAACGGGCACTAGCAGTTATCAGACGCTAGCGCAAACGGGAACCCATGACTACCCTCAAGTGGTGTCATTTATGAAAACTTGCAGTTGCATGGAGGATAATAGCTTAAGGCTTAATGCTAGTCAAAATGTAAACAAACCTGGAGTAGACAGAGAGTCCCTGAAAGAGCCCTGAATTGATGGGAAACCCAGTCAGTTAGTATGGATGCAACCCCTGCATCACAACTGGCAATTCCAAAGTCTTATACAAAAGGCCTTTTCTGCCTGCCTGCCTGCCTGCCTTCCTTCCTTCCTTCCTTCCCTCCTTCCTTCCTCCTTCCTTCCTTCTTTCCTTCCTTCCTTCCTTCTTTCCTTCCTTCCTTCTTTCTTTCCTTCCTTCCTTCTTTCCTTC
>NW_008335054.1:2812383-2832391 GCF_000622305.1 Nannospalax galili
GCCTTCCTTCTTTCCTTCCTGCCTCCCTTCTTTCCTTCCTGCCTCCCTTCTTTCCTTCCTTCCTCCTCCCTTCCTTCCTTCCTTCTTTCCTTCCTTCCTTCCTTCTTTCTTTCCTTCCTTCCTCCTTCCTTCCTTCTTTCCTTCCTTCCTTTCTTTATCTATCTATCTATCTATCTATCTTTCTTTCCTTTCTTCCTTCCTTCCTGCCTTCCTTCCTGCCTTCCTTCTTTCCTTCCTTCCTTCCTTCCTTCTTTCTTTCCTCCCTTCCTCCTTCCTTCCTTCTTTCCTTCCTTCCTTCCTTCTTTCCTTCCTTCCTCCTTCCTTCCTTCCTTCCTTCCTCCCTTCCTTCCTTCCTTCCTTCCTTCCTTTCTTCCTTCCTTTCTTCCTGCCTTCCTCCCTTCTTACTATGCATGGTATTTTCCTTCCTACTTCTCTCCTTTCTTCCCAACCACACTCTACAAAGAACCTAAGGGGTTTACAGAGAGTGCAGAGGATTAAATGGGTGCATAAAGGAAATCAAAAAAGAAAGACATCCCCCAAGACAAAGGGGAAACAAAAGAACCATATTCATATCATAATATCCTATCTACTTCCCTGAATTTGGCTCTGGGCGTCCTGGTAGCCAGAAGTACATAAGCCATTAGCATAGAGTGTGCAGCTCCCCTGAGCAGTGAAACTGTTTCACTATGGACTCTCTCTCCATTCCACGGATTATATTCACTAAAACAGAACACGCCCATTTATAGATCACATACATGCTTCCTGTGTTCCATGCTCTAGGCTGATCACCTTACACACACTTTCATTTTCTCATTTAATCCCCACCAAAAAAACCTTTATAAGATGTGTGCCCCTTTTTCTAAGTGTTGAAATTAAATGCTCAGAATCTATGATTTAACCCAAAGGTAGAAAGCAGTAAGAGGCATAAGTATCACTCAAACTAGGCCTGACATGCTCCAAAGGTACACATGGTCTTATCTGTTATTTAATAGAGACATGTCTGCCAAACATGTCTACAGAATTTATCTCTGGCTGTTAAGGCATCCAGTGACATTCTCATTATTCTTATGAAATAGTCCTAAAATATGCAAAAGCACAAAAAATAATAAAATGTATGCCTATGGACTCTCCAACCAAGCTTTACAAAATTTGACCTGTTAGGTTTCCTTTTGATGCATGGAGAGTTGAAAGCCCTTTGTCATCCTAGTTGGACTCTGAGAAAAGCATTAGAGATGCCTTCTTCATGGCAAATGCCTTTTTTTATGTGTATGAGTGTTTTGCCTGCATATAAGGGCACCACATGCATGCTGTGCCAATGGAGGCCAGAACGGGGCATCAGATCCCTGGGAACTGGTGTTACAGATGGTTGTTAGCCGCTGTGTGGATGCTAGGAACCAAACCAGGATCCTCTGCAAGAGCAGTCAGTGCTCTTAACCACTAAGCCATCTCTCTAGCCTAGCAAATGTCCTTTCTCAAGGCTGTTGAGTTAGCACATCCTTACAAAAAAAAAAAAAAAAGGTATCAAACATCCTTATGGAGAAACTGTATCAAGCATAACTTCAGAGTGGCATTCTGCCCACCCAATTCTATAGAAGGGTGGAAGGAGCAGATGGGCAGATGAAGGGAGCAAAGTGGAGTGAAGTAACTTTCTGGTATTCTGGTCTGACCAAAGATAAAACGATCTAGAAAACAAAGATTAACAAACGCCATGTTCTTCACCAACAGCTATCACATATTTTTGAGTTTTAATGGAAGATGGACAGCAGAGAGTTCAGGGACAAATTCTCTGGCACAGAGGCTCAGAATCTGTATTCTCTAGAAATCAGTCGAACTGGTAAGGATGTATCATCTGGCTTTCTGGAGATCTTCTACAAGCAAAATAAAGACTTTCTTAAAAACTAGTTCTAGGTCCTCAGGAACAGATACTAACTAGGGTCCTAAATTCTTATAATGCTCAAATAAATCACTGAATTTTATTTTTTTAATGAAGGTAATTATTTCCTACCTGTTATTATTAGACTCTCGGCCAAATTGTATAAAAACTTAATTCATTGCTAATTAATCTTTGTAGTTAATAGAAATCCTAAAAATCATCAAAGAAGTGTTGAAAACATTAACAAGTAGCGTGTGCTAAATACTAGGGATACAGGAAAAGACACAAATGTTAGGATAATACCAACTGCTATAAAAAATTAACTCCAAAACCTCAGTGGCCTGCCCCATAAAAGTCTATCTCATCTCAGACATGTTTTTAAAATATTTTATTTATTATTTTTTTTATTTTATGTATATGAGTGAATTGCCTGCATGTCTGTGAGTGTACCCGTGTTGTGCAATGCCACAGAGGTCAGAAGATGGCTTCGGATTCCCCTGGAACTGGAGTTAAGGATGGTTGTAATCGCCATGTGGGTACTGGGAATCAAACCTGGGTCCTCTCCAAGATCAGTCAGTGCTCTTAACTGCTCTGAGCCATCCCTCCAGCCCCTCAGACATGTTTTTAGGCAGAGAAAATTCTGTTGTTTCCAGTAGTAGAAATTTGTAGATTGCCCAAACCACAAATAATACTGAACTCTATATACACTATTTTTCCTACAAATACATATCTAAGATAAAGTTTAATTTATAAAGTAGGCATAGTAAGAGATTAGCAATTAGCTCTCCCATCCCCTCAGCCCACACCTCGGCCACCTTTGGCAGTAGGAGGATCTCTTACTTGGGCCATGTTCCTTCCCATTATTCTCGTGGTGCTCCATGACTCGTCCTGGACTTCCTTGTCTGTGACCTGCCATGGCCACCTCTGACTCCTGGGGATGCTGCATTCCTCACAGCTGTGCAGCTCTAGGCCGCATTTCTGTCAGGTACAAATTGCGCTACCAGCTGTCTTACATGCACAAGGCTTTCGTAGACCAGACCTGATCTATTTGTCAACGCAGTTCCTTCAAAACCTGAGTTGGCTTCAAAACTGTATGCTTCTGGTCAACTTTGTGTGCCTGTGAACACACCCAAAGCTCTTTCCTTGATAGGATTCTTGGACCCACCTATTCATTTTCGGCTTTCTTTCTCTCTCTCTCTCTCTCTCTCTCTCTCTCTCTCTCTCTCTCTCTTTGTAAGGGCAGCTACTCTTGAGGCCACTTGGCACAAAAGGCGTGGGTGGGAAGTAAAGACCATCTATTTATGGAGCTAAGTCTACTGAACCAAGAAATTGTCCTATACCTAAGCTTTTTACAATTTTATTTTTTTTATTCTCTGGTTAAAACTGAGTTTCTTTTTCTGTTTCTCTGATAAAATAATCTTACAAAAGCAACTTAAGGGAGAGAAAGTTTATTCTGGTTTACTGGTCAGCGTCCACCAGTTGTCCTCTGACCTCCACATGTGCCATGGCATGTGTGCCTACACACACCCACGCATGCACACACACACGCACACACACTAAATAAATGCAATAAAGTATTACAGAGTGAAAGATGAGAGTTGTTCAGGGCTCTGACTACAAGGACTTGAGGGGAAGTACATGTTGACATATGAGTCAAGGGATGACATGGAAGGGTGTTTGTTATAGAAGAGGAATAGGAACTATAGCCAAAATTAACTCTCCTACAGGAGGAGGCGGGTGTGTGTGCCAAAAGAGAGTGTAATAGTCAACAAAGACACTAAAGAAGGAATGCTTTATAGGCTTAACTGTCTTTCTATCCTGTGAATAGAAAAAAACCTCCACTTGAGAAAACCCAGTAAACACGACCTAGAGAAATGTTAACTACAATCACTAACATCACATGGCCCAGGGTCCTATGTGGATAATAATACTCTGAACTCAGAAATTTTGGGCAAAACATTCAGAATTTTGAAAAGCAGTGCAATTACAGGCCTATGGGGCAGCCATGTGTTTATTGTTATTCTAGCTACCTGTCTGTTACTGTGATAAACACCATGACCAAAAACAGCTTGGTGAGAAGAGGGTCTATTCCATCTTACAGTTCCTAGTCCTTCATCTGGGGAAGCAGGACAGGAACTCACAAGGGAACCTGGAGGCAGGAACTGAAGCAGAGACCATGGAGGAACACTGCTGACTGGCTAGCTTCCCCTGGCTTGCTCAGCCACCTTTCTTACACAGCCCAGGATCACTTGCCCAGGAATGGCACCACCCACAATAGGCTGGGCCCTCCCACATCGATTAGCAATTAAGAAAGTGCCTCAGAGACATGGCCAGAGGTCAATCTGGTGGAGGAAATTCCTCAACTAAGGTTCTCTCTTCCTAGGTGACTAATTGTTGTCAAGTTCACAAAAACTCACCAGCATAATTGGCATGGTACATTGATGGACAGGAAGAAGCGAGTTCGCACTTCCTGAATGTGGAAAGTATGCTGTTTTATATAGTTTCCAATGACCTCCTCAGCCAGGAGAACATCTCTTTGTACCTGGGAGGCCTTAATAATCCTTACATTTTCTTACATCCCAAATGCTTCCATACATTGACACTCCTGACCTAGGAAGTTGGAAACAACAGGTACTATTACCCCTATTTCACAGGAGAGGAACCACCCAAGACTCACAAGAGACGGGATCCTAGCCAGAACCCTGGAAACAAGACTCCTTTTCCAGTTTCCTCTTCATGATCTTGTGGACAGGCAAGAGACCCAAGCTTTTCCTCTGCTAGCTCATCTTAGAAACCCCTACTCATTTTAAAAATATTTTTTATTATGTTTATTTTATGAGTGTATTGCCCGCATATATGTAAATGCACCCATGTCATGCAATGCCTGTAGAGGTCAGAAGAGGGCATTGGATTTCCCTAGAACTGGAATAATGAATAGTTGGTAGCCACCATGTGGGTGCTGGGAACTGAACCCAGGTCCTCTGCCAGAGCAGCCAGTGTTCTTAAATGCTGAGCCATCTCTCCAACCCCATTGTGCTGGATAGCTTTAGTTGTCAACTTGACACACCTGGGTAGAGGGAGCCTCAATTGGGGAATTGCCTCCATTGGACTGGACTGTGTCCATGTCTGTGGGGCAACTTCTTGATTGTTGAGTGATGTGGGAGAGCCCAGCCCAGTGTGGGTGGTGCCACCCCGGGCAGGTGGTCCTGTGTTGTATAAGAAAGGTTGAACAGGGGCCAGGAAAGCAAGCCAGTAAGCAGCATTCCTCCAAGGCCTGTGCTCCAGCTCCTGCCTCCAGGTTCCTGCCCTGAGTTCCTACCTTGGGCTCCCTGATGAGCTGTGACCTGGGAGATGTAAGAAAAAAAAAAAAAAAAACCCTTTCCTCCCCAAATTGGTATTGGTGAGAGTATTTTGTCACTGCAGTGGAGAAACTAGGACAGAAATTGGTGCAAGAGAGTGATGCACTGCTGTGACAAACCTGGCCTTGGTGTTTTTAAAAAGATTGCGGAAGAATTTGGAACTTTGGGTTGGAAAAGCCATTGAGTACTTAGAGTTTGTTGCCGTGGAGCTTGGATCAGTTGTGGGAAAGGAGTTGTAGATGATGGAGGCCTGGCTTATGAAGATTCAAAGGAAAGCAGAGACTATCACAGCTGCTTGTGGAATGTTTTTAATTGAGAATCTGTGGGTTCTGGCCAGTTGGGGCTGAAGAATCAGCTGTGATTAAGAAGAGACCAGAACCACTGAATTGAAACCTTTGCTTTATGGGGACAACTAATGCTGGTTAGCCGGGGCTGAAAAATCAGCTGTAACAAGAGACCAGCATCAGTGCGGTGAAATCTTCTGGAAAGTATTTCCTCAGGGTCAGCACAAAAGCTATGATCCAGAGGGGGCCCAAGCCACTATCTCAAGCTAGAAATAGGACTTGGTAATGTGTAAGAATCTCCTGTATGGTTCTGGTGTTGAAAGCATGAAGGGGTCACAGAGAGCAGCTGAGGTTTGGCACCCTGAGAGGCCAGGAAAGGCCATTGGTGAAAGTGCAGACTCAGTTGCTGTGAAGACCCCAGGATTGGAGGGGTCATGAATCTAAGACTTTGTACCCCAAGAGGCCAGAAAAGCCCATTGGTGAAGGTGCAGCCACAGCTTTAGTGGAGACCTCAGCTTTTTGGAGATGCCAGGACCATGGGACAACCACCAAGGACAGCAGTAGGTATGGAGTGGAGCTGGCCTCGGTCTGAGAGGTGAGTTGTGTATGTGTACTGTAGACAGCAGAGTCAGAGAAGTGGAGCTGCCAAAACCCTTTGGAGCCCAGAAGATCGTGAGTGAATCCCAGATGTCCAGCCTTGAGCTACTTTGTTGGACTTTGCTACTTTACTGGGCTTAGGTTTTGCTTAGGTGTGCCCAGTTCTTTCCTTTGAAATAAGACAGTGCTTGTTTTGGATTTTACAGGAGCCCACAGTAAAGAGACTATGGACTTTTAAACGTTTGGATTTTTTAAGGACTGTGGGACTTTTAAGGTTGTACTGTCTTATGCTGTGATATTGTTAACATTATATCTTGGGGACAAGAAATGGAAAAGTCGTGGTTTAGTAGTGATGTGTTTGTGTGTTAAGTTGACAAGGGGTGAATTGTGCTGGATAGCGTTGGTTGTCAACTTGTCACACCTCGGTTGAGGGAGTCTCAATTGGTGAATTGCCTCCACTGGACTGGCCTGTGTCCATGTCTTTGGGGCATCTTCTTGATTATTGAGTGATGTGGGAGGGCCCAGCCCAGTGTGGGTGGTACCACCTCTGGGCAGGTGGTCCTGTGTTATATAAGAAAGCAGACTGAGCATGGGCCAGGGGAGTAAGCCAGTAAGCAACATTCCTCCAAGGCCTGTGCTCCAGCTCCTGCCTCCAAGTTCCTGCCCTGAGTTCCTACCTTGGGCTCCCTTGGTGACAAATTATGACCTAGGAGATATAAGCCAAATAAACCCTTTCCTCCCCAAGTTGGTGTTGATCAGAGTATTTTGTCACAGCAGTGGAGAAACAAACTAGGACACCCATCTTACATAGAGGAGAATCTCGGTGGGGATAGGGTTTTCCCTGGAGTTTCCCTGGAAAGTGGTAGAGACTAAGTAGCACACTTCCACTGATAACTGTTTAGCTTTGACTTTGTTTGGAGATGGAGAGTCTGGTGTAGTCAACCCCAAAGGCTGTTCGCATCTGCATGGCTCAGAGATCCTTGCTACCAAGAGGCCAGAAAGCACATGTGACAGTCTCTTCAGGAAAAGTTCACAGAGGCTCTGCTTCAAATATCTTAGATGTGATAGCAAAGGTTCTTTTACTTTAAAAGTTTCTTGATAATATTAATAAAGTTGCCAGGAATTCTCATCCCAAATTGAGAGCACATGATCAGGGCAGTAAACATAGGGTTAGTAATAGCACCAAGAGTAACAATTATATTGCAGGTGTTTAGTACTTCTTAACTGTAGCATGCATCAGTATCTTTTCTTAGTGCTCTATGGCCTACACTTCATGTAAATAACACTGCCGGGAGGTAGGTACCATTCCTCCCATTTTACAGATGAGGAAACAAAGGTAAAGAAATGTTAGGATTGAGGCACAATCTCAAGTCTTCCTGATTCTCAGACCCATACTTCAAACACTGGGCTATATGTGGGTTTGGTTTTAACAATCAATAAATTTTGTTTAAGAGGTATATACTCAATCATTGATATTTTTAAGGAAGTGTTTGTTTTGATTTGGGTTTGGGTTTGGGTTTTAGGTGCTGGGGATTGAACCAAAGACTTTATATATGCTAAGCATACTCTTTACTCTGACCTACTCCTTGGCCCTTTAACTTTTGTATTTTATTTTTATTTTATGTGTATGAGTGTTTCGCCTGCAAGTATGTAAGCTCACCTATGTCATGCAATGCTCAAGAGACCAAAAGGTGTCAGATACCCTAGTAGTAGAGTTATAGATGGTTGGCAGCTGTCATGTGGGTGCTGGGAACTGAACCTAGGTCCTCTGCAAGAGCAGCCAGAGCTCTTAACCACCAAGCCATCTCTCCAGCCCCAACTTTCCTGTTCTTTATACACATTAATAAAGGTCTGTATGATATTTCAGTGCATGCATATGGTATTTTCTGATCAACCTGCGTACCCCCCCCCTCCCCTCACCTTCCCCGAACTTTTTGTTTTTTATTTGTTTCCATATTTGGGAGAGCATGCAGTACTTTTTTTCTGGTCCATCCTGTTTCATTTAACATGATGTCCTCCAGTTCTACATCTTCTACTGCAAAGGACAGGATTTCATTCTTCTCTGTGGTGGAGTAATACTCATTTGCATACATGTACTGCTACACCTGGTTTTAAGTTGAACATGGGTCAGTTGTTCTGGTAAGATGCCTAGTGGATGTTTCTCTAATAGAAAGCCAAGTTAGAAATCTGACTTAGCAAGTTATATAATATATTATTAAATAATAAAATGCAGAGAAAATTAAAGTGAGTAAAATACAGTCTAGGTTTTATTGAACTAATGATATAAGCCTTTAAAACAAACCATGGTAGGAAACAAGATGTACAACCTATTGCAATTTGGTGAAAAAATTATCTTCCTCTAAAGCATACCAAATTAGGTCATAGTTTCCTTAGAAAAAAATTTAATGACATAGCAGAAAACACAATCATTAAGTAAACTCACAGTACTTTCTGAGGGTCATAAAATTCTAACTTTCATAAGCAAATAAAATTAAGAGGTTTAATGCTAAAGTCTCATGTATTTAAGTAGACACAACATTAACCTCCCTTCTGTCCATCTTAGCAGCCTTTCATACAATAACATACAGCCCAGACTGAAATTAGACACCATGAATCACAGATGAATTATTCAAAGAACATGTGCCTTTATTACCCTTGAACTCTCTCCCAATAAAGAACAATACCAAAAAGCGTATAGATGTAAACACTTTTGAAAAAATTTTAATATCAAGAGTTGTTCAAGCCTTTATTAAAGAAAATGACCCTGTAATTGAAGCATTAAATCTTTTTAGGAATATCAGAACAAATAAAGTTGACCTAGCTAGCCTAAGGCCTTGCCCTTGAAATTACATTTACTATGGCTTCTTCCCTTTGGCTAATTTAGGTTTTTATCTAGTCTGGATGATAAACTCAGAACCTTGGTTGTGCACTACAAGCATGCTTGACAGGGGGAGGCAATTTCAAGAAAAATGATAAGCTAGTTGAACTCTCCAATGACTTCCCAGAGCACTTTACCCACTTGTGAGCTCTCTGCTGTCTTCTCAGAGAGTGCACTACTACTTAGCTTTCCACTTTAATGGAAGACCAACTTATATTTAACTCTATGGAGAGCATAGGTCAATATTTTATTAGTGTCTTAAATCATGACAGTAGTTTGATTCTGCAGGAGACATCTGGGAAGAGGAAAGAGGGAAGAGTTCTAGCTGTGTTGGAAACTCAACTATTAATTTGATCTTTTTATAAGTGAGTTTTTTTCTTCCATATTTCTGTTTACCCAGAGATGCCTGTTCATAACTCAGACACATCCAAACTCTTGTGACCTTATTCACTTTTGCAATGTCTCCCTTGGTGTTAGGTTGGGCTAATGAGTCCTTGGTCTTTGGGAGGGTATTTTAGTAAGCCATTATTTAGACCAAAAAGGGGAAACAAAATAGTCAACTGTCAGGAACTCTCCATTCCAGTATCTGCCTTCTAGCTTATGGGTTTAAACTCAGACTATATCTCTCTTTGGAGGTGTGGACAGCCAGTATGCAGAAGTTGCTAGTACGGGGCGGGGGGTCGGTGAGAGAGCTCCTGCTTGTGAAGAGGAAAAGTTCCCAAGATGATTGAAGACTATTCTACTGAGAAAAGAATTCCCCTCTCCTTAAAACCATATGAAAAGGTTAGGGCTCTGGCTCGGTGATAGACTGCTTGCCTAGCATACATTAGGCCCTAAGTTCAATCCACAGTACTGCAAAAAGGAAAAAATTTTGAGTGAAAATCACTCTGAATTTCACAGAATGATATTCTAATTGTGGCATTTCCCTTCTTGGTCTTTCCAGTACATGCTAGGAAATGTCTACAAAGATGCCATGATTTAAATCTTGACTTGGATAAAATCAGATGGCCATCAATAATATTCCATAAGGCAGGCCGCTTACCAATGTGGAGTACAGTTAAAATTAATTCAATTTTAATCAAAATTAACTTGAGAACAAACGTGTATTGGCGCATCTACCATATGAAAGAAGTCTAGGTGACAGTGATGAGCTAGTGAGACACACACTAGCATACAGGGAAGGGCACACTATACTTTCTCCTCAAGAAATCTATATCCCAGGAGAGGAGAGATGTTTATACACTCATTGTGCTTTTCTTCTGACATTAGGGGCTCCATCTACCTAATACTCTGCTCAAACAGACCTTAGCACGTTGATTTCCCTTTTGTCATATAAATAATAGAAAGGAAATATGGCAGAAGAGAGCATTAGCAGTTTGAGCTGGCAGTAAACCCGTAGCACATAAAGCAAGATTTCCTTCTGAGGTGATTTGAGGCTTTGCAGAGACCCTATAGTTTGCAATTGTTGAATCCAGAAACTGTTTATTAAGATATAAATAAAAAGGAGTCCTTATTAACAGGCTCCTCCACTTCCTAACTCTGTGTTCTCTAGCCAGTTACTGAAACCATAGCTTCCTTTTGGTAAAATAAGAATAAGACCATTATTTTAATGAGGTTTTGTTTGCATGAACTGCAGATGCTCACATAAAACCACTGTAAGTCCAACAAAATGCTAGTTTCCTTCCTTCCTAGTTCCTTTCTTGTGTGTGTGTGTGTGTGTGTGTGTGCGTGTGTGTGTGCGCGCATGTGCAGGTACATATGCATGTGTATGTGTGTGGAGGGCAGAGGTCACTGTTAAGTGTTTGCACGCTCCATCTTAATCTTTGTCACTAGATCTGGAGCTCACTACTTTGCCAGGCCATTGAGCACCAGTCTCCACTTCGCCATACAGACATACACCACACCTGGCTCTTTACATCCGTTCGGGGATCCAAACTCGGGACAGGGCCTCCTGCTTACGTAGCAGTCATTTTATCCATTGAGCCATCTCCTCAGTCCCCTCCTTTCTCTTTCTTAAAAGCAAAATATCTAAAAAGCAACATGATCAACAGGGCTTCAGGACTGTATTCCCTTCTGATGATTCGCAGTCAGGCCCATTGAGCGTGCTGTCCATACCTAACATTGTCACATGCAGGGTGACTGCTGCCTCGCGGGGCCCCATGCAGTGCAGACCATCAGTCACAGAGATGGGAAACAAGTGCCAGTCCAAGTAAACACTTGTGCCTCCAAGCACAGAAAGGGGCTGAGTAGCCCTGCGGGGGTGGGGGTGGGCAGTGGAGCAAGGAGACCCACAGAGCCATTGGAGCTGCTCCTTAAAAGTCTCCCATGGGGAAAAAGAAGCCCACGCCATCTATCTTTTACTACCGTATTCTACACATACTCTTCCATAATTCATAAGGAAAATTCATGCCAACGAACAGAAGAAAAAATAAGTCCTAACCCATCAAACCCATCTGATCTGAAACAGAAAAAGACTCATAATGAATATGTCAACACTTCCAAGTTTTCCATTTCTTTCCTAAAGCAATTTCATCTGCAAATGAATTACACACTCCAGGGCTGGACAGGACCTCCATTCCTATACTCGGGAAAAAAAAAAAATTGTGTTTACTTCACTTTACATTTCTTACAGCTTGGTAGGAAGGCAGTTGCAATGCAATTTCTGATCCAGCTTAAGGTCTGACTGACATGTCGATTCTCTCCTCCAAAACACACTCAAAGCATCTAAGCCCAAGGTTGGGGAGTTCATTTTTCCCCTGAGCATGTCAAATGCATAAATCTTCTCTCGAAGAAGATAGGGTTCCTGAGGTTGTGTTTTGTCGGTCATGAAAACGAAAGCCCAATCTGTGAGGCATTATATTGTTACATCCATCTGTGGTGCACTCAAATCACTCCCAAAGACTAATTTTCCTAGTTATTTTTTTAGTACAACAGGTAGAGCAGGTTGTGTCTTATGCACAGGTAACTGAAAGCAGGTTCCAATCGCATGTAAATCTGTCTCCTCTCTGAAAAGTAAGTGTGTCTCAACATGTGGTCCCATTCTGAAGGGTTGCAAGCTGCCCTTCCACTCCAGGAGGCTGAAGTCAGCACTGGTATGGGGCGTGAGGATTTTGATGGGCAGGAGCCAAAGCGGATCCAGAGCTAGTGTTAAAATGCCCTCTGCTGGTCAGTAGCCATAGTCACCGAGCCTGGAGAAGAAAACTGCAGATGAAACTCGCTTAGCAGTGGTCTTCCAAATACTCATCAAATCCACAGCTGTGGGGTAAAGTGGGGGTTTCTGGCTTCCGCTGCAGAATAACATGAGGGTGCTTGCATGAAAGGAAGTGTGTGATTGTGCTCAGAGGATACAGCTCAGTCTTCATGTACAGCTCTGTCCCTGAGCCCCAGGCCCTCGAGAAGTATTTCCTGAGAGACTAAATAAATGAATGGGTCTAGCTTATAGAGTACACACTGTGAGCTTGACTCACCTGGAAGTGCCTGGATCCTTTCTCTCTCCTAGGTGGAATTCAGTTACATTCTTCCCCAGGCCCCACTGAACAAACTCAGACTCACTCCTGTTAAGGTGAGGAAGTGTAATCAAGATACTAGAGGAAGTGGTCATTTTTAAAAAGCTTTTCTGGGTAGACAAGAATTAAAAGAATGAATGTGGGGCTGGAGAGGTGGCTCAGCAGTTAAGAGCACTGGCTGCTCATCCAGAGGACCCAGGTGGCGACTAACAACCATCTGTGACTCCAGTTCTAAAGAATCCAATGCCTTCTGCCCTCTGCAGGCATTGGGTGACGTGGGTGCACTTGCATATATGCAGGCAATACACTCATACACATGAAAGAAAAAATAATTTTTTTAAATGAAGAGGATGAATGAAGCAAGTGAATAAGTGGCTTCTGCTCTATCCCAGCTTGTCGTCCCCATGGCCACCAGTAGAAGCTACACTGAAAACCAACAGTAGGATTACCTTTTTCTCCCTACTAACCTGAATCTTGGTCCCCCATGGAAATGACTTTAAATTCAGGATTATCAACCCTGTGACCTCTTCCTCTACTTCTACCTCTGCTTCTTTATTTAATCCCCCCACCACTGAACCTTACAAACACACAGTGGAGTAGCTTTGAAATAGTTTATGGGTTTTTGCAGCCACCAACATCCAGAGCATCTCCGAAAACGCATCCAGCCGCCCAGAGATGATTTCAAAAGAAACAGGGTCAGTCACAGAAGGCAGATAAATGCTGTAAACCTTGGGACAAGGAGGACACATGCTAGAGGCAATGCTGAGTGCCCCTGCTCTCCATCCATTCCCAGGAACACCCTAGCATCTGCTGAGAACATTGTGCCAGCCTGGACTGCAACGGTGAGGGCTCCAGGCCAGCACGATGGAGAGGCCTTGCCCAGGCAAGCCCATAGCCTCTGTCCTATGGCACAGCCCAGCTCATTTCTATGCCCCTGTTGCCTCAACTATAAAATAGGATCAATAACAGTATGTACCTACAGAGTACTGTACAGATTTATTAAATATGTATTAAATGTGTCTAGATGTGACTTGAAGTTGCATTTCAAGAATTGGTAGATGCTGATAATGTTGAAGAGGAAGAAGAAAAAGACTGTTGTGAACTGTCTCCCATAGGCTCCTGTGTTTGAATACTTGGCCCCCATCTAGTGGCGCTGTTTGGCGAAGCTGAGCATTCAGGAGGTGGAGCCTTGATGGAGGCAATGGGTCACTGGGGAGAACCTTAAGGTTTTATAGCCTGGTCGCACATCCTGCCCCTTCTCTGCTTCCAGACTTCAGTTACAGTGTGACCAGATGCCTCACACTCCTCCATCCCTGCCCTTCCCCACTGTGATGAGCTGTATCCTGCAAACTAAAAGCCAAAATAAACCTTCTCTCCCTTGAGCTGCTTCTTGTCAGGTGTTTGGTCATTAGCTACAGGAAAATCAATAAGACAAAACTGTTTTTCTATACCTGGGACAGTCTTAGCATTTGTTCTCCCAAGTTCTGAGAGGGCCCAGGTAAAATGTCAGGAAGTAAACCTTCCACAGAAGATTAAAGAGCTAAGGTGTGGGCAAGGTCCACAATGGCTCTGAAAGTTCAGGATCGGAAATTGCCTGCTCTTTTTATGGAGATTTGAATCTAGAATGGAATTCTAGGCCAAATATAAGCTTCTAGGCTAAGAATTATTCCCAGTCTATTCTATCATAGTTTTAACTCACATATGAACATATATGCACACACATGCACTCAGTGCATGTAATTACACTCATGTACTTCCACTCAAAAGAGAAGCAAAAGGAAGCTCAGCGATGGCTCAGTGGGTAAAGTGCTTACTGTGCAAGCATGAGGACCTCAGTTTGGATCCCCAACACTCAAAAAAATAAATCTAGGCACAGTGGCACAGTCTGTGACTCCAATGCTTGGTGGACAGCAGAGACAGGTGGATCCTGGGGTTTGCTGACTGGCAAATCCAGCCAAAACAGTGAGCCCCAGGATTAGGTCTAGCCAAAATGGAAAGCTTCAAGTTCAAATACAGACTTTGTCTCAAAAAAATAAAGTGGACAGCAATAGAAGACATCAAATGTTGACCTCTGACCTCCAAACACAAGAGAGGAGGAGGAGGACGAGGAGGACGAGGAGGAGGAGGAGGACGATGAGGAGGATGAGGAGGACGAGGAGGACGAGGAGGAGGACGATGAGGAGGACGAGGAGGAGGATGAGGAGGAGGACGAGGAGGACGAGGAGGATGACGAGGAGGAGGACGAGGAGGAGGACGAGGAGGAGGACGAGGACTTCTTTCTCATCACTTCTGACCTCTATTTTCCTTTCCTGTTCACCTCCATCGAAGTCTCCCAACCAGCTCCACATCCCATTTCTAGGAACAAGCTCCAAACAAAGGGTTAAACACTCCAATGCTTCCAAGGAAGGGAGCCTTGCTGCTTGTAGAGCCATCAGAACTGGTCATCAGATGGAGCTCTGCTCCAAGCACACCTTTCTGCCCTCCCACCTGGAACAGAATTGAAGGACATGGATATCAGTCCTCTGATAGCAACGATTCTTAGACTTCATCCTGAAAATCATTCTTGCTGCCAAAACCCACTGGCAAAGTAATATGGATAGAGCCATTACACTAGAAAGGATATGTTTGCTGAGTTGGTTTCTTTTTAACATCAAGTGCTTTAACTATATTACAGTTAAAATCAATAGAAATGTAACCTTTTCAACCACATCAAACGAGTTCATTTTTATTAATGGTCTTTTCCTGCCATTACAGCACCATGATTGCAAAAGGAACCGGGTCAACTTAAGCTTTATTGAAAGACCATTAAGGAAACAAACTCAAACTCATTTAAATACTGAAGCCAGCACATTAAAAAAGATCAATACAATGAGAACACCTGGGGTGTATTTACTTAAATATCCTATGTATGAGAATCATTTCACAATCACAATTTGAGCAAACCAATAAACCTAGGAGACCTGCCAATAAAGAAGAAATGCTATTTCATTAAGTAAGTCTGGAACTATGTAGCCCTTATCTTGAGCCTGATTAGACATACTGTGCTCAGGCTTTCTTGTGGTATTTAAAAAACATCATCTGGCAAAGACTCATTGATCAGCGAATTTTGCTTATGAAAGCCATTAGCTCCCTGAGTTAAGGAAATGGTGGTAGAAAATGCAGTTTCATTTCTTTAAGCACAACAAACCCAAGTTAAGGCCACAATGCAGGGCAAACCTAGGCTCACTGGAGTCAGGGAAATTCCCTTCTAACTATACTCAATATGGTATCTTATGCATAGTAATGTGTATTAAGCTGAATATTGACCCCAGACCCCACAGACTCGGTAGTCTTACATTCAACATGAACATCTCTGTGCTTCAGAGGCTCTGTAGTCAATATGAACAGTACCCTTTTCTGTTTCCTTCCCTGTCTACAAGAATCAAGATGATAACAAATCTCTTCAAGTTCTTCCTTAAAAGTTGCAAGGTAGACTGCAAACCTTTGTCATTGTGTGTACTTTGAAGAATTTTAAAATCAGAACAGTCCTTATTATGAGTCCGACCTATAACTTGTCAGTTCCCTCTTACATTACCACATACTGGAAATATCTAAAAACACCACTTATGTCTGGGCATGGTGGCACATGTCTGAAACCAAGTTCTCTAATAGAGAGTCTGAGGAAGGAGGATTACAAGTTGGAAGCCAGGCAATCTAATGAGACTCTGTCTCAAAAATAACTTACTAGAGGGTTAGAGAGATGGATCAGCATTTAAGAGCATTTGCTGTTCTTGCAGAGGGTCCAGGCTTGGTTCCCAGTACCCACGTGGTGACTAACAACAATATTTAACTCCAATTCAAAGGAATATAATGCTCTCTTCTGGCCTCCACAGGCATTGCAGACACATGGTACACATACATTCATGTAGGCAAAAAAACTCATACACATAAAATAATTTAATGAGGACCTAGAGATGATGGCTTGTGGTAGAACACTTGCCTACCATGCATGAGACCCTGTGTTCAATTCCTTATATGCAGGGGGAGAACCACATATGATGCTTTCTAATCATAAAATTAAATGCATTTATTTGGATAAGCTCAAGAAGAGACACAGGAAAATTCTCCACTCTCCCAATAGGCCTGCCTCTTGCTTAAGGACATTTTTACAGGAATTGTCTGTCTTGTGTTTACTGACAAATATGGAGACGTTTCTCTTATATTAAAACAGAACTTCTGTCTCACTCTACTTCCCTATTTCTTTGTTTTGCTTTGCTTTGCAACTAAACTCCTAGAACTGGTCATATATGCTTAGTATTGTGTTTATTTTTTATTTTTTATGTGTATGAGTGCATTGCCTCCATGTATTTAAGTGCACCTGTGTCATGCAATGCCCAAAGAGGTCAGAAAAGGGTGTCAGATCCCCAGAACTGGAGTTACAGATGGTATTAGCCACCATGTGGATGCTGGGAAGTGAACTTGTGTCATCTATAAGAGCAGCCAGTACCCTTAACCACTGAAACATCTCTCCAGCCCCTGCTTAGTATTCAGCTTCTCCCATCCCCTTCTCAATATTTTTTTAAATTTTATGTATGTATCTGCACCATGTGCATGCAATGCCCACAGAAGCCGAAAGAGGGAGACAGAGCCCCTGAAACTGAAGTTATAGATGGTTGTGAGCCAGCATGTGGGTGCTGGGAACTGAACCCAGATCCTCTGCAAGAGCAGCCAGTGCTCTTAACCACTGAGCCATCTTTCCATTCCCCCCTATCACTTTTTAATCAATTTTACTAAGGTATAAATTGCATGTAATGAAATGTATATACTGTAAATGTGCAGATAGATGAGTTTCTATGTAGCCATGTAACTGCCCTCTGTCAGTACAGACTATTTCCTACCTCAGAAGTTTCCTGTAGATCCATTTCCCATCAATTCACACCAACCATTGCTCCCAATCACCGCAGATCAAATTTCTGTCTCTATAAAACTACTTTGTAGTTTTACCTGTTCTCTAACTGCATATGGACGAGATCACAGGGTATCCATCTGTTATCTGGCTCCTTTCACTCTCCAGCACCATTCTGAGATCCAGTCTTCCTGGGAATCTAAAGTGGGTTTTTTTTTTTTATTACATTTATGAATTATATTATCTGTCTATTCACCTTGTTATGGCTATATAGATCTTTTCCAGTTTGGTTATATTATAATAAAACTTATGAGTACTGGCATACTTCTATGATTATTGAAATTTCAAAATTTCTTTTAACTAGAATGGAATTAATGGGTTGTATGGTAAATTTATCTTGACTTTTATTTTTTAACCTATTTTTTAATTTTATATTCCTGCCAACAAAGAATTCCAGTTGCTCCGTATATCTGCCAACACTTGATGTTGTCAGTTTCCCTAATTGTAACCTAAGTGAGCATGTAGTGGTATCTCATTTGGATTTTAATTTAATTTCCCTGGTGGCTAATTATGTTGAACAATTTTTCATGTGCTCACTGGCTGCTGGTAAATTTTCTATTGTAAGTGTCCTTTCAACTCTTTGTCCCTTCTCCTTTTATTAGATCGTTCCTTCTTTGTTCATTTGAGTTATTTATATATTCCGGATACTATTCCTTAGCCAGATGTAGCTATAGTGAATATTTTCACTCCCAGTTTCCCTTATACCCACTCTGGATCTGGCTTCCATGCACCATTCCCCTAAATGGTCCCTTAACAAGCTTGCCACTGATTTCACCCCTCACCCAGGCACTGATTCCTGGCTCTCATGTTACTCCATTCGAAGGCACTGTTTGATACAGGAGCCTACTTGGGCATGCTGCTCTACCTCCTTCCATCCTTCCCTGGTCCCCATAGTCAGTCCATAGGAAAATCATGTTGGCTCTGCCCACAGACATCCTAGTTCTGTCCAATTTCGTGGTTTGCACAGCTGCTGCACAGACCCAAGCCTCCACTGTAGTCAGTGCATACCTCCTAGTTGGGCTCTAGGCTTCCTCCCGGACCTTATGGGTACATCTCTACACATCACCTTCCCCATCTGTTTAAAACAAGTTGGACCTTCCCACTGCTCTGCTCAGACCCTCCACAGTCCTCATTTAGCCCAAGTCTTTGCCATGGCCTGCAGGACCCCACAAGCATTATCCCCGTGTCTGCCCTCAGCTTTACCTCACACACATCTTCCTCGGGTTCGTTTCACTTCAGCCTCACTGGCACTAGGGATGTGCACAGTTGCTACCTCTAATCAGCCCAACACTCTGATGAAACGGGGGGAAGAAATATGGACACCCCCTTAGCTGACACTGCAAAGGTGGCCTTCTCTCCATGGCTAGTCAGAACCGTTATTCTAGTGAGCTTTTTCTTGACCTTAAGTAGGCAAGTGATTTCTTGAAGATAGAGAAGCATACATGTGTCTGTCTGACATATCCACCCTGCATGAAACTTGGCACCATCTGGGGTACATAGGTACCCACAATGGCTTGGAGTACTCACCGAGCAGTGGCTTCTGTGGACTGTTTCAGGGCTTGGAGAGGGGGCACAGCATATCAGACAGCAAAGTAGTCAATGTCACATAGTACATATTCATTAGGCCTTTTGAGCATTCCTCTAGAGAATGTCTCCCAGAGCCCTTCAACCCATACCATGCTGGGCTCTTTCTCTCTCTCTCTCTCTCTCTCTCTCTCTCTCTCTCTCTCTCTCTCCCCCTCTCTTTTATCTTGTCTCTCCCATTCCCCCTCCCAAACTCCTCTCCTTCTCCTTCTCCTTGGCTCTCACCTCTCCATAACACTCTAGGCCTCCCCGACTATTGCAGGCAACAACAAAGTGACTCTTCCCAAAACAGCATGTGTAAATTTTTAGGTCCAGGAGTTCACCAAACACAGAACCTTAGATTTAACTTTTTCATAATGAAGCTGTGGTAGCAAATAACAACATGGGCTGGAGAGATGGTTTGGTGGTTAAGAGCATATATTGCTCTTCCAAAGGACCAGAATTCGAGTTCCAGCTCCTGTGTCAGGTGACTCACAACTGCCTAGAACTTCAGTTCCAGAGCATCTAACACCTCTGTCCTCTGTGGGCACCTGTGCTCACATGCACACATCCACTCACATATATACATGATTAAAAATAAATCCTTTTTTTAAATGACAACAATAAAAAGTTGAGAGTGATGCTACTCCAGGATGGCAGATGTAGATACATGGATGATACATAGATGGACAAATAGAATAAAAAAAGAAAGAGGATAGATTGATAGATAGATGATTAATAGATAGATGATAGACAGTAGATAGATGATGATGATAGATGATAGATAGATAGATAGATAGATAGATAGATAGATAGATAGATAGATAGATAGATGATAGATGGTAGATAGATGATAGATAGATAGATATGATTTAGTTTGATACAGTAGTTAAGAGCTAAGCCATCTCGTTACATTTTCTAATGGGCATTTCTGATGAACATGTCCCTGTCCCTGGATGGAAATCACTATATATGGTTCTGTAAAGGGCCTAAGTCTTATCAA
>NW_008335054.1:2832433-2847804 GCF_000622305.1 Nannospalax galili
GGAGGGAAAAAAAAAAAAAAAAACCTGAGAAACCCTGTGCAAGGCTTCCCAGGCTCCTGTGACAGAAAAGAGGCCCCTCTTTCAAAGACAAAAGGATGCTGCTCTCTATTCCCAAATCTGACTGCCTCTCCTCAATTATAGAAACAGAAGGAAGTTAAAATTTGATGGATTAAGTAAGGGGGTGAACTGGTATTCATTTCCTAACCAGACATTACCATTTTTTGTGGCTTTGAATTGATAATTATCAACACCATTATTTATTCATTTTTGTAATGAACTCCTTCCTTTTTAATTAAAATTGAGCTGCTTTATATTTCTTGCCTTCCCATAACAAAATCGTTCAAGTGTTGAAGTCCCCGATATTGGAAAGCTTTAATTACAGCCGGACAGAGCAGAGTAGAAAGGGGCTGGAGGGGGGAATGTGCCTCTTCATTGCTCACAAATATAATCGCTTCAAGAACTCAGGCCGGTAGGGCAAATTTGTCAATTTGCCAGATGTTATATTCATTAGACGCCAGAAAGTGTCCCTGGGGTAAGCCGCATGCAGGCTCATTTCCAATCATTTTCACCTGCTCTGCCTCATTTCAGAGCCCAGGAAGATCATCACAAAACCTCCTATAGTGTCCTAAAAATGTGCATAGAATTTGATCACAATAGACACTGGCCTGCACCTGAATCTTACACCTGTGGGAGACACTTGCATATTGAAATAAGGCCCAGCATCAGCCAGTACTCTCCAGAAAAATACAACCAAGGATGGGTGGATGGATGGACAGATGGATGGGCAGATTGAAAGATGATAGAGAATATGGAGAAATGATAGATATAGATAGTAGATAGATGATAGGCAAAGATAGAGATAGCTGATAGAGATAGACAGATGATGTAGATAAAGAGAGAGAGGTGACAGATAAGGAGGATGCTAGATAATAGAAGATAAACATAGATGATTGATTGGTATATGATAGATACATAGATAATGCATACATAGATTTAAAAAGCTACAACCCTAGCCATTTTGAAGCACACCCTGGCATTCCAAGTCCTTCACAGCTTATCTTCCATTTGCCTTTCTTTGTCTTCTCCCATTTCTTTCTAAAGCACAGCTCAAGTGTCAATGAGACTGGCCACCCCAACTCATTGGGAGAGAATGAGTTTACTTCTTCAAAAATGCCTCCTTTCTCCCATCTAAGTGCTACATTCATAATTTATGAATCAAAGTAGTCACCCTCTTCAACACAGATCAGCCCCAACCTCAACAAACAATGCAACAGCAACACTCACTTACACCAGACTGAAACAGCATCCCAGCTCATAGCTTCTTATTGATGGCCTACCAAAGCTCCCAGACAGAACACACCCCTGAATTCACTAGGGACCAAATATCAACAACACCACCCCCAGAAACTGTTCAGCTGTCAACTTGACACAGCCTAGAGTCATTTGAGGGAATCTCAATTGAGGGATTTCTCAGATTAGATTGATCTGTGGCCATGTTTGTGAAGGATTGTCTTGACTGATGATTGATGTGGGAGGGCCCAGCCCACTATGAGGGCACCATCCCCAGGCAGGTGGGTGGGCCTGGGCTGTATAAGAAAGCTAGCTGAGCATGAGCCCATGAGCAAGTCAGAAAGCAGCATCCCCCCATGGTTTCTGCTTAAGTTCCTGCCCTGCCTTCTCTGACTGTGACCTGTAAGCTGAAATAAATCCTTCCTTCCCCTCACTCACTTTGGGACAAAGTGGTTTTTTTTGTCATAGCAAAAAGGAACCTAGAACACAAAGACTAGAGCAAGAAAGGCTGCAGTGGTACTTGGGTCCGCATGGCCTCTCACATTGCTTCATTCTCCTCACACACTTCACAAACGATAGAGCCATCGCCTTGAAATGTGAGCAATGTTATATTTTCTAGGATCGATTTCATTCATTTTATTTTTCCTTCCTCTCTTTTCCTACCCATTGATTTTTCCTGTTCCTTTCCTATTCCTGGGAAGTTAATTTGCAAGTCATCAAAATGTGTTTTGCCTTGAGCTCTTCAGGGAAAACGGGTCATAAAAATGAATTCACTGGTGCTTATTATGCAAATTGTTATCTAAGGTGCTATGTGTGATGATTTCAGTCGATAGTTATTTAAGTGATTTTTAAATATAAAAGTGTATTAAAACCACGAACTAGTCTTATACTAAAAAGGAACTATGACATATACTGGCTACTGCCCCAGATAGTGTTGCTTAATCCTTTGTAAATATCTTCTGAATTTTCATTTGCAAGTCAAAGACACAAACCTGAACGTGTTCTTTTTCAGACTAAATTCTTTAAAATTATGTCATGTTTGGACCATTCATGCAACAAATGTCTTTAAGGGCAATATGATTAGAGAGGTACTGCTAAATCATCTATAAAGTGAGAATTTTTTCCATTCATTCATTGATGTTTATGAAAAATTATACAGATTTATTAGCTCTAAATCTTTTTCCTGTGCTTTAAGATATTATCTGATGCCTTAAGTAATATTTGGCATTTCTCCAGTAGGTGGCGTATTAGACTAGAGAAAGTAGAGCCATGCTTGAAGGCTAATTTTTTTTTTTTCTTTCTGCTATTTTGAGAAATTTTTGATATAAAACATAAATCACCTAATGGGCTCACTAATTCCTTTAATTGCATCAATACGGCAGGATTCCAATTACACTAGACCTTAAGAGGCAGATATATTTTACTGATTGCATTACCATAATAATGACAGCATAATGACAAGAATGAGCACTTACAATACCTCTCATTTTAAAATTGCTTATCAAGCCGTACATGAAGCCTCCTGGCATCTCTGAAAGAAAAATCATGCACATGTACAGCAAAGAAAGACTTGCCTCTGAAAGCTTTCATTCCCCCGAGCCTTCAGCCTTCTGGAAAAGGCTTGCTATGACTTCGATAGCAAGCCAAAGCCCACGTGACCACTTCCAGTCTGGGAACCTGGACAAATCACTAATGTCACCTGGGACTCCATCTCCTCCTTTACAGTTATTAAAAGGTGATAAGCTAGATGTCCCTAAGGCCCCTCCCAGATTCAAATTCCCTGATCAAACCTGGCCTTAATACAAGTATTCCCTTAAGCCCAAGTGTTGGGATCAAATTTGTTGATCTCTAGGGCCATATGGTGCCAATGACTATTGCTATGCATTCTGGGTCTTAAAATTGAGAGTGGCAGAATGACACCCTGGGGCTGTGCCCCCCTGCCCACCCCCCCACCCCACCCCCAATCTGCCAGTGGCTGGCTGCAGTGCAAGTGTTCTGAAAGGTCTGGGCAGGAGCATCTGCTCAAAGCCACCAGGGGCAAGGGGAAATACCATTCCTGAGGTCCAGGAGCAAAACATCTTCAACAAGCCCAATGTTGAATATGATTGCTCTGTCCTCCTCTGTACACATGAGGAAGCTGAAGTCCAAGGAGGCCTGTGACATGTTGGCACCATGCAGATGCTTAGCAACAAAGCCAGGGATGTCCCGAACCCCAGCCCCAGCCCCCAACTGCCCCTTCTTCCTCTGACTGGACATCAAGAGCTGGTTTGCAGGAGCCTCCTAGTGACCCCACAAGGAGAGCAAGAAGATATAAAGTCCTGCCTGTGACTCCAAAGAAGGGAAACAAAGTCCTGTCAACCACCTTTGCTCCAAGATGGTAAAGCAGCAACAGAAGAAAGTATAGCTTGACTGACTGACCGACTGACTGACTGACTTCCCTTCTTCAATTCTGTCAACTAGCTGACTCACATTTGGAGAGAGCACCTCTTCAAAAGGTACATCACTCTTAGATGTGAGGCTGGTGGAGTCAGCTGAATCTTTGCTGTGAGGTAAACTGTCCTTTCCTTTGTCTCAGAGTGGAAAGCCCTCAGATGCAGGTGTAAACTTAGGGCCAAGGGGCTCGGGAGATGGACTGTATGCTTTGACCCTGGCCCACCTCTGACCTCACTTAATGAAATCAAAGTTTTCATAAGGTTATTCCCTACTAAGCGCTAACGAAGTCGCAGTGTTGACAGCATGCTCAAGCATGTTTGAAAGAGCATGTGTGTGGAGGACAGAGGTGCTGGGTAGACTGAGGCGGGGAGAAAACAGAGTTATGCTCTAGGCTGCCCTCACTCTAGAACAATGCCACTTTCCCCTTTACCTCCACAGGGGCATTTACTCTCTCCAGGGCTGGTCTACCTGCAGTTAATTTAGCGCTTAGCTTCCCTTCAGTAAAGCCAGGGTCATGTTACACATTCAGGCGCTCCAGGAAGGCCTGCGTCTCCAACCAATCACAAAGGGTTGACTGACTCACTTGTTTCACAGTTCTGTTTCCGGTGAGTTTCTTGTCCTCTTTCTCCTTAAGTATTTCTATAAATCAGCAGGACTGATAAGCAGCTTAAGCCAAAACCAAATCTAGGTAGACAATAATGTGACATCTCCCTGGACCAGCCACCAGATCTGCATCCTCTGTCATTCTTGGGCCTGGCAGTAGGAACTGGTCAGAAGTTGCCATACCGGCCCACAGGGATAGGCTTGGGGTTCTCAGCTACCTGGTTCCAGGAACCAGTTATGTTGAATTCAAGGTACTGGAGGAGAAGGGATGTCCCAAGGCATGAAGAAACAGAGTTCCAGGTAAAGAATCAGCTCTTTTGTGATGTCTTTGAGGTAGACCAAGCTTCCTCACCGTAACCTCTAACAGTCTACAAGAGTTCTAATCAAGTGAATCATCCATAGAACACTCTCTCAAAAAGCAGAAGTTATAGAACAGGGTACCCATAGCGTACACATATAAAATGCACATGTACACATATCCCAATATGGCTCGGCCAATAGTTTTTTTTAACAAAGGTTATGTGAACATCTAACAAGTTACAGGCCCACTTCACGTGGATCATAAATTGACAAATAATGCAATAGAAACAGAAGCAGGCAAAGACCCAGAGGTCAGGTGAGATCTCCGAGCACTCCACCTGAGGGTCTGTTTCCTCTCTGCCTGCTCAGCCCAGTGATCAACACTTCACAAGCACACGTGGTATTAGACAAATAGGGTACGCTCCAGGCCCTCAAGGAGTTGTCACCAGGGGTGGGGAGGGATAGGACATAGCACTGTGACTGGCAGTTGACCCACCAGCAACCCCACATTTCTCTTCCCCTCCTACTGATGGTTATTTTATGTCTTGTCCATTAATAAGAACAGGTTGATTCTGGAGTCAGAAAGCGGCTGAAAACCACATAGGTGAATCTATCCTTAACTCGGGGGCCAAGTTCTGCTCTTTGCTACTTACCCTGGTAGGTGGCCCTAGGCCTCCGGATGCCCCCATCTTCTGGCCCCTAATATGTTGCAGATTAAGATGGGAGGGGAAAGGATGATCTTTGTATCTCCCTGATGTCTTAAGGAGTTTCAGGTTTGGAAAGGATGGGCAGATGTGCATAAGGGTTACAAGTTGAGCTGCTAATGAGTTTTTAACTGCTTTGTCTTCTACCTGTGTTCAGTCTTTAGGTTCAACTTGGAATAAAAAACATCATGACGGTATGTTCTGGGCTGGGGATGTAGCTCAGTTGAAAGTGCACTTATCTAACATGCAGGAAGCCTTGGGTTTGACTCCCAACGCCCCATAAACCAGGTGTGGTGGCACATGCCACCAGCATTTGAAAGGTAGAGGCAGGAGTTCAAAGTCATCTTCAACTACATAGTAAGTTCAAGGCCAGCCTAGGACACATGAGACCTCATCTAGAATAATTAAGAATGAACAACAACAAAAAGAATAGGTGATATTTTCTACATTCAATATCTTTGATCTAATTCCAAGTATTACTTAAAATTAAGGATTAGAAAAGGGGGAAGGAAATCTGACTTTTATCTAAACCTCCAGATAGATTCATTCTTCCCCATGGCAGAGGCAGAACTTGCTGTGGAACCGTGGGCTAGTATCTCCGGAGAGGGGCCTGGCCCCTCCATGGGTCAGAAATAGTCTATGCCATCGAGGTATTTCCCATCTTCCTCCTCTATTGTCTCAATTCCATCTCCCAAGCATAACCAGGCTGATAAAATCGCTTCAAACTCTGCCAATGCAAACTGTGGCTTTAAAAAAAAAATGGAAATGAGCTGAAATTGCAAAATAATACCTGGAAGGACATTAAAGCTTTAAAGTCCTGTGTAGAACACGAGGCCCAGCCAGCATCAGTATGCGTTCAATGGCTTAATGGTAAATGTTGAACAAATTAGTGTCCCCTTAAGGTTGTCCTGGGGCACATGGAGTCACAGTCTTTAATTTTAATGAGACTCTATTACACAATCTCTTATCGCCTCTTATTGCATTTAACTGCAAGTGAAATGACCATCAGCTAAATGTTCAGCAAAATAGCGCTCTCAGACCTCAAAGAAATTACCTTGAAATTATTACACTTAACCATGGCCAGTGCACTAGGGTTCATTTGACAAGAGGCAACCACCTAGCAGTGCCAGCAAAATGATACGTCATTCCCTTGGGATTTTCTGGCCTTATCTGATGTAACATATTTTCTCTTTTGAATGTAAACATGTAAAATGCTGTTGGTGATTGACAGGGCGGGCCAGTCAGGTTCAGTTGAGACCATACCTGCGGCTCATCAGGCTGTCTCTGTAGTCAGGTGTGGCGGAGAACGAATGCTAATCCCGCCCCTCTTGGCCAATATTGGACTTTTTAAAAATAATACCAAGGAAGTTTTTACTATTTTGGGCTGGAGAGATGGTTCAGCAGTTAAGAGCACTGACTGCTCTTGCAGAGGACTGGAGTTTGGTTCCCAGCACCCACACGGTGGCTAACAACCATCCATAACACTCCCGTTCCAGGGAGTACTTACATATATGCAGGCAATACACTCATACACACAAAATAAAAATCATAAATAAAGTATTTTTAAAATAATACTAGTTCATATCTATTAAATAAAATCATCTGTGAAGAGCGTGGCCCAACACCTTGAGCACTGCAGTGCTCAGCTGATCCCTTCTTTCCTGGTAGTGCCACCCTACCCCGCCCAGTCCCAGCAAAGATCTTCAGAATGAGGACTTCCACTGGACAAAACTGGGTTTACCACTCCTTGCTGAACAAAGGTGTAGCAGTCTGAGCTCAGACAGGGGACAGAACCCATGTGGTCAGCTAAACAAGGTGGAACTGTAAAAATGAACCATAACAAAGGGAGACTATGACATGGGCACCCCAAAGCTGGGTGAGCATATTCCAGGGAGGACAAATGTGGAGGAATTCCAAATGCTGAAGATGAAACTCTCCCTTTACCCTCTTAGAGTCTCCAGCTGGGCCTGAGGCTTAATTTACATATGCATAGGAGTCTTCACAGGAAAATGAAGACCCCAATCGTTTCCACCTCGGATCTTGCTGTGGTGCTGTAGGCAGGTGGAGGGTATTTGAAGGAGCTTGTTGCAAATTAGCCTTGGCCTGGGCTTACTCCTCCTTTCAGGGGATCAGATGTTTTTCTCCTGTTGAAAGAGGTCATCTTCCACAGGGAATTTGTTTCCTGCCTTTAGGAAGAAAGGGAGAGGTCAGTGTGCCCTTCCTGACTGCTGCTTCCAGGTGCCTTTAGCTCAGAGCAGCCAATACCCAAATAGGCGTCTTTGGGGTGGCTGTTCTGAACCCCTCAAGATCTTTCTGGAGGAGATGTGGACAGAAGAGGTGTCCTCTAGTTTGGCCAAGCAGGAGCTGGACTGGAGTTATTTGCCTAGAAGCATCGTGTGAAGTTGAGGGAGCAGAGGAGCACCCGTCAGAGGCGGAGCTGTAGGGGTGCCAGGGTGCCGGGGTGCAGGGGCCTTCGGAACAAGCAGGCCACAAGGACATCGGTGTTGAGTTTCTGTGTTATCATCAAAGGGACACTGCAGGGTACCAGGACTTCACTCCCTGGTCTGTGGCTTGAGGAGGCCCCCGTGTTATCAAGCCCCGTGGAGGGCCTCTGCTTCTTGTCTAGCGTGTGCTTCAAATTTCAGGAAGCCCCTCCTACCTGCAGTGGCTCTCTAGCACCCTCTTAACGAGCTCACTGTGAAGGAGAAATGCTTTTCAAAGGAGCTTCTAGCTTCTAGAGATTTTGTTGGAGAGTATGTTTGGGGACGTGGGGGGATGCACACAATAAATAGATCACTGGCCTGTATGCCTTAGAAGCTGTAGGGAAATCTGCAGAAGACATTGACAGAGAAGAGCTTGTTTTAGGACTTGGACTTCTGGCGGGAGGTCTCCAGGCTCAGGCAGCAGGGGCTAGTCAACAAGTGGATCTTAGTAACCTGACTCCCTTAGGCGGGCTGCCTGGACCCTGGAGTTGTTACTGACAGATTGCTTGGAAAAAGAAGTGTTTCCTTGGGTATGGGCTTGCACTGGGTCAAGGTCATATCCTTGAGGTTCTGACAGGGCAACCTGTTCCCTTGCCTCCTTCAGAGTTCCTCAGCCCTCCCCCTTCATCCCCACCACTTGTTCTCACTGTCACACCCCCTTCTTTCCACTCTGACCCTCCTGCCTCCCTCCTATAGAGGCTCCTGTGATTCCACAAGGCCCATGTGAATAATCCAGAATAATCTACCGTAACCATCGTTTAACCTCAGCTCTTCAGTTCTTCTTCCTAGTTGAGGTGCCATGTGCCCAGAACAGGGGAGCTAGGTGATGGGCATCTCAGAGGCCAGCATTCTGCCCGGTGTGTGTCTCTGTTCTGAGGTGATTCCAGAGTGGTCTCTGTTATCTTGTCCTGCCAGGGCTACAAGGCAGGGGGATTCTCAAAGTCCCCCTCCCCCAGTGAGGCGGACAGGACAGACTGGTAGAGTTCTCTTTTCTCCTAGTACCCCTTCAGCTGGCCTCCTCAATTAAATTAAGTTCCTCCTGCCTTCCAGTTTAGTCCCATGACTGTGAAAGTCAGCCTCTGTCATATTTTAATTGTGATAAAGCATTTTCCTAACTGTACAGACAACATGGATTAGAATGATTTAGCATTGCCCTTAGATTCCTCTTGAGACTTTTGTTATTACTGCTTTTGTCGTTTGGGTTGTTTTTGTTTGCTTTGTTTCATTTTGCTTTGTTTGAGACAGGGTCTCACTCTGTAGCCCAGGATGATCTTGAACTCGCTGTATAACCAGGCTGGCCTCAGACTTATCACAGTCCTCCTGCTTCAACTTCTCAAGTTCCAAGATTCCAGGGGTAAGCCACCATTCCAGCCAATTTTTAAAAATGAATTAAAACTAAGCATTTTTATTATACTTTTAGATAAGTAAAAGCCACTCCAGGTCACTAATATGTTAGTTAACTGAATCAAAACTTCTTTAAAATATTTATTATCTTTATTTTATGTGTATGAGTGTATTGCCTGCATGTGTCTATATGCACCTGTGTTGTGCAATGTCCACCGAGGTCAGAAGATGGCGTTGGATTCCTTTGAGCTGTAGTTATGGATGGTTGTTTGCCGCCATGTGGGTGCTGGGACTCAAACCCAGGTTGCAAGAGTAGACAGCCTCTGATTGAGTGGGCCATTATTATATTTCAAAGCAAAAGAAATAAAAGTTCATGAAGTAAATGTAACTTTTAGCACTTTTATCCAAGCTATCAACTATACTGGTACTAGATATGGAGATAAACTAGCAATTTCACTTCACCATGTGCTCAGTGCAAATAATATAAAATGGCTATCAAAAAAGCCAAGTTCATCTGGTCTGAACCCATAGAAACAGCTGAGGAAGGGAAGGGGGTTGGGGAGTCTCCTGCATAGTCAGCACACAACTCAGGCCAGACTTCACTTCTGTGGCCCAGCTTTGAGAGAAGCATCACCAAATATCAACACGGTTTTCCTACGAGCCAGCTGTCTGCTCTACATGGTGCTGGGCTGAGGACTCAAGAAATGTAAGGGACTAAACACCACAATTTAACCTTTTTTGTTCTCTGTGGGTAGATGTGTGTGCATGCACATGTGTGAGTACATGTGTGTGGGGGTAATGTGGCATGCACCACCATGCCTGGCTATCTTAATCATCTTTATACCCCCTTCTCCACTGGCACCCTTCCATAGCCCCCCCACTAGAAGTCACACATTCTGTCATCTGTCTTAAGGCCAAGTTAGTGTCCCCAGCTGATCCTCAGTAAAAGTTCATCCACTGAGGTCTAGTCAGCCTATCTAGAGTCCCTCGATTTAGGAAGATCAGCTCTTCCTCACCCAGCAGTAACCAATATTTGACAATATTTCTTCAACTACCTCTGGGGTCTGCTGTCCATTTCCCCAGTTCTAGGCTGAGGTTTTTGTCTGAGTTTGCATGGGTCTTGTGCATGCTGTCACCATTGCTGTAAATTCAAAAGAACAAGGTCCCAGGAGCCTGTAAGACTCTATTTCTAAATGGTCATGCACCTCCTCCCTGAGTCTTACAATCTTTCTGCCCCCTCTTTAGCAATGGTCCCTGGGCCCTGGGAAGGTGAAGTTTAATATAGGAGTCCTGTCCAAGGACCAGAATCCCCACCTTACTTTTTGAGCCAGGATCTCTCATGGAACCTGGAGCTCACTGATTGGCTAGATAGGCTAGATTGTCAGTTCCAGGGATCCACCTAGCTCTGTTACTCCCAGCACTGGGGTTATAGACATGCACCACCATGCCTGACTTTTACATGGGTGCTGGGAGTCCAGACTCAGTTCCTCATACTTGGCAGATGCTTCACCATCCGCCATCTCCCAGCCCCTGAACACCACAATCGGATATTTTTAAAGGCTGATTTTCATCTATAAAGCACATATATGAAACTAATATATCCATAGAATGTAAGAATAATTATTCAGAAACTAGCATATGATTCAAGTGTGTATATATGATATACACAGAAAAAAGGTCACAATACATTAAGTTTTTAAATTTATATACATACATATATGTTTCCGTCCAGACTATGAAAACAAATGAAAAGATCTATTTGACATTAATTATCAACAGGTGGTATTTTTCTTGAAAAATATATATATTATTTTTCTATGATGAATATATATTGTTTTGACCCATTTTAAGTGTTTTAACAAAATATATTACATAATAAAGAGTATTAGTGCCCCCCAAAAACCATTATTATGAATGCTAACTTTAAAAATTAAATTTTAAAATCCTGATTTAAAACATGAAGTATCAGCACTGGAAAGATGGTGCAACAGCTAAGAACACACACTGTTCTTATAGAGGACCTAAGTTTGGCTCCCAGCACCTGCTGGGTGGCTCGCAACTGCCTGTAATCAAGCTCCATGGCTTCCAATACCCTTTTCTGACTTCCATGAGCCCTGCACTCACATACATGTACAACAGCCCCCACCACCCATATAATTAAAAGTAAAACATTCTACAAAATCAAGTACTTAGGGGGAGATTATCACCATGACATTGTAGAGCAGACTATGCCCTGGCAATTTGCAGAGATTGCGGCACGCAGCAGCTACCCTGCTACACCATCAGAGGGTGCCAAAGCAGCCAGCAGAAATGAAGTGGCTTTTGCTCTGAAGACATTTTACCAGACTTAAAATGACTAAAGTTCTCTGGCTGAAATAAGTGTTTCGTTGTGATACATTTTAGGACATTTTTCAATACTATAGTCAAGAATTCTTAGATTTGCTTTAATAGATTATTTCTTCCCTTTTGGGACTTTTGTTACAACACTAATGCACAAAAACTTAGTCCCACTTCCCTGCAGGTCAGACTCCCAAAAATCCTAGCGATATGAAGACTCTTGACACTTAACCCTGGCTGCTCAGTGATTGCCAAGTTTCTAGGAAGTAGCTTCACAATTTGGCTCTAGACAAACAGTTTAGAAGATTATTCATCAGAGTTGCCAATTCTCAGTGTGGTGGGTGAGACTCCCACACGCCCCTGTACTCTTTCTTCCCCGAGTCCTGCCTCCCTCCCTCCCCACAGCACAGCTAGCTGCCTGAGTATGTAGGGAAGATCTTCACTAGTCAGTCCCAGTTATCAGCAAGGACTGGAGCCTATCAGTTTCCAGTGGGCAGCAGCCTCCTTCCGATGCCCTCCTCAGTACAATCCATGGGATTCCAAGTAAGGGAGCAGAAGCCACTTTGTTCTGACCCACATCTGTCATTATACTGCCCTGAGCTGCTGGGAATGTGTCCAAAGCAGATTTTCATTAGGTTTATACAGAAAAGCCTGGAAAGTTCTAGGCGCTCACAGACGGGGAAGCACAACTAGACATATCTGTTTTCAAAAGACAGTCCAGAATAAGATGCCGGGTAGGAATACAAGAATGGGTCATGGCCGAGACACTGTGACTCCATTGTTTGCACTTTGCATGTGGGGAATGTGAACAGAAGTGAGCACTGCTCCACCAGTCACTGCTGGGGGACTATTTCCTCTCCTCCTTCCTCTGCCAGCTCCCTTCCACTAACTCTGCCAGAGGACACGAGCCTTTGTTCCCCCATCATCTAGGGATGCCTGGCCTTGTGAAAAGCAAGAAAGCTATATTGAATTGCAGCTCTCTCTGTGAGTGTGTGAGTGTGTGTGTGTGTGTGTGTGTGTGTGTGTGTGTGTGTACATTTGAGGATCAACTTTCCTCTATAAGCAGATAGCACCAAAAAGTAAAGTAAGCAGTTCCATGAGAGTATCCATTAAAAACTTAAATCTCTAAGTATGGCATTATCCAGCCCAGAGGTCAATCCAACAGATTGAATCAAGCAAATTTTACTCTATGAAAATGAGTAAAGGTCTTAGTCCAACAAGAAAATGTGCACTGCTGGAGGTCAGCTCCAAAGGGGTCTTCACTCATCAAATTGTTTTCAAAGGAAGAGATAAAGTCTGTCTCCTCGGGTTAGACTTCATTCAGTGCTGTTGAAGTACAGTTTCCAGAAACCAGGGTTCAAAGACTGTCATCCATCCAGAGCAAGATAGTGACATCCTAACAATGCCTCTCTTCTTCTTGCAGCTCAACCATTACCCTTCCATGAGTTACCATCTGCCCAGCTCATCTGACACACTCTTCAATTCTCCCAAGTCGCTCTTCCTTGGAAAAGTTATAGGTAAGACTTTGGTTCTATAGGTGTCATTGTTGGTCTGAAGAACTTGCCTGGTATAAGTCTTACACTGGGTACTGTGAATTTGCATCTTAAAGCTACCAAGTAGACTGCTCTCAGTGTAGTCCATTGTGAACATCTTTGTTTAAGAAAATCTGGTTAGTGGTTCTCAGTGATTCACAATAGCAGGGTTATCAGATCCTCTTTGGAGTATTACTCATGTTATGTATTCTAACCTGCTAGTTACACCTTTGATGTGCATTGTGATTGACCAGGAGGGCAATCACAGTCAGTGGTTGAAATGGGACCAATAGAATTTGGTATGTGGCGTAAACTAGGACACAATTATCAACCCCCAGCTTCCCTATGTAAAAAATCTGTTCTTCGGTGTATTAAAGATCTTTATCTATGCACAACACTTAAGTACTTATGATACCCTCTTCCTCTCACTCACAAGAAACCTGATTTCATTTGCAAATTAAAAGACCATCAGGTATTAGAGTGCCCATCCCCTGTGTGTGGTTAAATTTAGAAGTCATCCTTGCAAATGAAAAGACAGAAGTTATTGGTTAAGAAATTTTTAATGTTTAGCATGAAGCCAACAGAATTTCTCTTTACAATGAGAATATGTTTGCAAAATGAGGTGGAGGTGTTGGCACAAGGCACAGCTCTCTTCTCCAAGGGAATAAGAGATTGCTTATTCTGGACCAAATACGAGTGATCATAGCCAAGACGCATGGATTTAGATTGCCTCAAATAACATTTTCCAGTGTAGACATGGTGAAACAAACGTTTATATCACAGAAGAAAGTCATACATTAAGACACTTTTCAAATAAATGTGTGGGATAGCAGGGTAATGTCTCCAAATCACAGTGGTAATGTATAGACCAGAGGACGGTTCACTCTGTCAATGGGCAGAGGTGACATTACTTAGCCAGGCCACTTTTCCCACCATGCAATATGTCAATTGCTGAAGCCACAAGTTTTCAAAACTGAGTTTATTCACAAGGCAGACAGATATGAAGAAAAGGAACCCCCAAACCTAAATCTGCCTCCCCAACATAAGATTCAGGCGTATTTCCAGGTGTGGTGACACACACCTTTAATCCCAGCTCTTGGGAGGCAGAGGCAGGTGGATCTCTGTGAGTTTGAGGCTAGCCTGGTCTACATAGTGAGTTCCAGGCCAGCTTGGGCTACAGGGAGACCCTGTCTCAAAAATGCCAAATAAATAAAAATTCAGGGTATTTATAAGATATGGAAACAGAGTATTTGTTATGAAGCATGGGGGAAAGTGATCAGAGGTAAAGAAAGGTGAAGTAATCAGCAGTCTGTGTATGGGTAATCTATCTTTATAGCTCTTTGGAGAATACCTGTTCTGAAAATGGCCCTAATAGAGTGATTTGTGAATGGAGTTTAGGGCCCCCTGATGTCACAGGTTGCCCATCAACACTTAGGCAGACCCAGGAGAAAGGACTTCAAACAGTTCGAGCTAGACAAGGCTATCTCCAAACCCCAAACAATTTAGTTGTTACCAAGGCGATCGGCCATGTTTGAGATGTGGTGCCTATATTCAAGACAACAGGATCTCTTGCTTTACTATTTATTACGTGACTTCTAAAACTAATGAGAAGACAAAGGACAAAGAGCAAGTGGAGCTGTAGGGTCCACTCGGGTTTTCCTGAGTTCTGAAGAAAGAACATGCACTAGAGAGGGAGAACAGCTCAACCTCTTACAAGACAAAAGGATGGATTCGCTTCATCATGAAGACTTGCTTACAATGTCCAGAAAAGCATTAATGTTAAGTTCCCAATTAAAACCATGGGCTACCATGTCACGGAAAATGAGGAACAAACAGAAGACCAAACCTATAATAAAAATAATGAGGACATTTACGTGGAATTTCACTTACACAGATTCCATTTTAAGCAGATATTAACCTATCTGACCTTTGTCATAGGTATAGGAGGTAGTTGAGATTATTACCTCCACTTTATAGATGACAAAACCCTAGCATATGTTAATAAGTTTCCCAAGACCACCTGTGTAAGAATAATAAGACTATGTTAATAAGTTTCCCAAGGCCACCTGTGTAACAACTACAGAACCAACTTGGATCCAGGCAGTCAGAAAGGAGGCAGCTCTTGACCCCACTGTGCTATCATCTCTGGGATGGTTAGTGTAGAAAGGAAAAGGGGAAAGGCAGACAGCAAGAGTTGACTGGGAGATTCAAGGGCTGAGGTAGACCAAGCAGGAGCTGAGTTTCTATTACACGCCAGAAAGTGATGGTGAGCAAAGAGATTTCTTCTTTAAAATTTTTTTTCTTTTTTTTAAAATTTCTTTTTTCTTTTTTTAATTTAAATTTTT
>NW_008335054.1:2848172-2848742 GCF_000622305.1 Nannospalax galili
AGCCACCAGTCACAGGTGCATGTTTTTTTTAATCATTTAAAAAATTATTTAATAACTACATGATGAGAAGAAGCATTTCGCTACAGATTTAACATATTCAGTAACATACTCCAGAGCAAGAGTACATCTCTTTCACAAATGGCTGTAAGCTTCTAGGTTCACAGTTGAATTAATACAGTTATACAATGTGGGAAGCGAGCACAGCCGAGCCAGCCAAAGATGGAGCCCTGGCTGGCTGCCAAACCTTGTGCTGTTTACTTCAACTCTTGGCTGATTGCCAAGGCTCGTGAATCCCGCTTGTTTACCCCAACTCTAAAGTATGGTGAGCCCAAAAACAGGTGCTGCCAGCCTGATAATCTTGCTACATGGCTAATGAGCTGCACTCTGCCTGCCCGCTGCACGTGTGTGTGCCCTGATTGGTAAAGGCTAGAGGGAGGGCTGTTGGAAACACTATATGAACAGCTGAGGTGTGTAATGGAGGGGAACAGAATAGAACAGAACAGAACAGCAACAACGAGACAGCCTCATAGTGAGAGAGAATGAAGTGAGAGAGAATGAAGTGAGAGAGAA
>NW_008335054.1:2849135-2871290 GCF_000622305.1 Nannospalax galili
CCCCTTTAATCTTTGGTTATACTTTCCTTTTGGGTGTTTAAGGCCATACAGTTAGCCCTGATAAACCAATTAATTTTTACTCTTAAGATCATTTGAGGACCTGTTCTTCAGGGGTCACATGGGCTTGGGAGGAGCCCCTGGCTCCTTTCTTTTACCAGTTCTGCCTATGTGAAGATAAGTCAAAGGTCCTGCTCGACCATGGTTGGCTTCGCTTGGAAGCATGGAGGAAATGATTCCTCTGTGTTGACCTTCCTCTTTGTAGACTGGACACTGGTTCAAGTCCATCTCGTGGGGTCTCCTCAGCCTCCTTGATCAAGAGGACAGGTGACCCACCACCACATTTTGCGAGATGATCATAGTCCCCTGGAACTAGCCGACCTAGGAGGGCAAGGAGCAAAAACTGTCCTTTATGTCCCTCTGACTAAATTATTATAGGCCTCCAAGTATGTCTGTTAAACATCCAAGAAGGTTAGTTCCACAAGTCTGGTACTTTTAATTACTGTGTACCATGTAGATAAATCTTGGGCAAAGACCAATTGTTCTCAGATAAACCTTACCTAGACATATGTTTCTTGATCTGCTATGTATAATTTGTCAGTAGGTTGTAGGAGTAATAAATTTTATTTATTATTTTTATTTTATGTGTATGAGTGTATTGCCTGCATGTATGTGAGTGCACCTGTTTTGTGCAATGCTCATGGAGGTCAGAAGAGGGTGGTGGATCCCCCCGGACCTGGAGTTAGAGGCAGTTGTTAGTTACCATGTGGGTGCTAGGAATTGAACCCAGGTCCTCTGCAAGAGCAGCCAGTGCTCTTAACTGCTGAGCCATCTCTCCAGCCCTGAAAAGAACTTTCTTTGGAACCAGAAACATACCAGTCCTGTGGCTGAGCAAGAGACAACAGGAATTCACCAGGCCTGATACACAGCCCCAGAAGGAAAGGTCACATTCTTAGAGAACAAGTAAGTACAGAGTGGCAATGAAACACAGGGTGGAACCGGAACAAGAATGTGCACTACAATTTATTGGCCATTGAGTATAATATGAAAAAATAATTGAATAGCTACTCTTAATCCTTTACATGTCAAAAATGGTAGTAACACAGTGGCACGATGCCAAATGTAGGTTTAACTACATTGTCTTCATCTGTAGTCCCCTGTGGTTCCTGTATTTTAAAGACCTTATTATTTTATGATCTGCAACAAGAATAAAAGACAGGAAGTGTGCGACATTCCATGTGGTATATGTGAACAGAACAAGTAAATGTCACAACGTCCAGTGAAATGAGGTCTGTGTTTATTATCCTCTTTTATTCTTGAGGAAACTGAGGGTCACTCATGCAATGTGCAGTAAAGCTGTCTGGAAGTCTTAACACCCTGAATGTACCCAATATCATTTGAAATGGGGCCTCTCTGATGAGAGTTCGCAGTCTTAGGTAGATCAGAACCTCTCATTCATGGTCAAGCTCCAGAGAAGAGATGCCAGTGACAGTTCAGTGAGCCAATGATTAGCAACAAGATAGCTACTTGGTAGGTTAAAGCCTTGGTATTCATAAGATATATATCCCAAGACATCAGTGAGTGCCTACATAGCACCCTATAGATTCCTACAATTCAGAAAAGATTAATTAAAAGTGGTAAGTGCTCCTTTGAGGTCATAATGATTCCATCAAAGCAAACTATACACAATACTATATTTATAACATAGCATCAACTGTGACTAGCTGAAACAATGTGACTTATCACTCCGTGAAAACCACAAATTCAAGTTTTGAGGGACTATTGAGTGATACTTTGATTCCCTTACTATAAGTAACAGTCTGGTTACTCAATAGTTCAGATCAGTAACTAAATTTACTGTTCAACGATGTTACAATATACAATATGGCATGGACTTTAAGGTCATAAACAAACATTACAGTGAGGCAACATCCTGTACAATTAAGAATTTATTGCCCTAAAGTCTCTGTCAAGTACAACATGATTTATGGAATGTCACACCTGGAATTCTGGTGCATCCGAGGGCAACGATGCTATGCAGAGACACTTATAGCAATAAGTAATGCAAAGGACACATAAATACCTCTAAGGAAGCCCACAGTCCTGGAGTGCAGGTGGCATCCTTCCCATGAGAGCTTGTTGGGGCTCTGCTAGGGGTCCTAGCAGAAACCGGCTCTCACCTCACTGGCCAATGAGCTCCCCGTAGACCAAGAAAGTACCTCAGAGTTCCACTAGATCCTTACAAGGAGCAACACTGAATAAAGTTATTTTGAACTAATGTAGAATCATGGGGAAAGAATCAAAAGAATAGCATTGTTGGTACAGCCAGAGCACACCGACGTAATAGTGTGGTCACAGAGGTGGCATTCACAACCCTCATCTGTTTTGCAACTTTGTCTCTTTGTTGGGGTATTTTTGTGCAGGCTTAGGAATCTGGCATAGCTGGTTAGACTTGAATGTGGGCCTGTCTCTGATGAAATCTTGCTGCTTTGTGACTTGACCTCCCAGAGCCTGGATTTGCTCAAATGCAGAATGGTGAACTCACGCATCTACTTGTAAGTTGTTAGGTCCCTTCAGATAAAGATTGTGGGCTGATTTTAACTGATCTATCAGCAGTACCCAGAGTAATACCCAACATTAAAAAAAGTTAAAAGGATAGTTATGGAATTAACTACTCATCTAATATTAAGCTGGTAACACCTGAGCACTTAGCCAACACAATGCTTGGTACACTAATAATGAAAGCAGTTATCACTGCCGGATGCTGGCTGTGTGCTAGCCATCTTGACATATGCTGTATGTATAAGACTGTCTACCTTTCTCCCAACACCCCAGACCACTATTGCCTCATTGTGCAGAAGAAGGAACCAAGGCTCAGATGGTTAGGGTTGGGGCAGAAGGATGTTTATTGGTTTGTTTCTTCTTTTCACAAAGCAGGGTTTTCTAACAATGACACTAGAGACATTTGGAATCAGAGAATTCTTTGCTTTGGGACAGTCCTGAGCACATCTTCCATTCACTAAGTACAATGGCATCCTCAGGTCGTGGCCAAAGGAAGGAGGCTCCAGACATTGTCAAATGTCTCCAGGATGGCAAAATCAATACCAGTTGAGAACTACTGGCTTAAGGTATGCAGCTAATCCATGTGAGGCTGGTGTTTGAAGAGCAGGATGCTTGATAGTGAGCTAGGCTTTGCTGACTAGCAGCACCTGCATCTTTACGAACCGTGAGGAAGGAAAACACCTGGTACACTGAAGGTACATTCTGTTACTAGAAACAAACAAGTCACAGGAAGAAACAAAAAGGCATGTGGGTAGCTAGGGAGACTATTCTTTTACCACTCCTTAAATGTGTGTGCCGGCCGGATCGGAAGGAGCATTTCTGCATTTTTCCTTTAGAAAGCAACATATACTTCAGTGAGAAAAAAAAGTTATTTGCCTTTGCTAGACATGTCAATATTCATCTGGAAAGATGAGTTAGACTCCTCCGAACAGAGATCTCAAGTACTCTCCAAGGTTTCAACACCCCTTAGAGAGCAGTGCCCTTAAGTTGTTGCTTTACTAGGTCAACTGCTAATCAGAAACTGGTCATACAAAAGAGGAAGGAGACTAATCTAAATAAATAATGTGACTTCCCACTGAGTGCTACTTGAAAAGGGAGGCATGTAAAGGAGGGAGAAAAGAGACCTAATCAAGGATAACATGAAGGGGATGGAGAAGGCAGATTTTAGAAATAAAAGTGAGATCACTGTCCATCCACCTCAAAGTTGTAGAATGGATGCTCGTGTGGCCCTGAATCCTTCTAGCAGGAAGTCAGGTCACTGGCAACCAGCAAAGGCTCATAAAGCAGAAATTTCATCAGACAGAGTTATGCCCATTTTTACCATTTGCTACTTGATTGATGTCCAAGATTTTATGTATCTGGTTTTTAGTAACCAATTTGTCTCTCAAGAAATCTTTAAATCAGGGAAGAGAAATAAATGTACTTTGACACCTGAGGAGGGCTGCAGAGGGTTCCCTATTCTTTTCCAACAAGTCTATCACCATCTTGAGTAAGGACACTAACACCATGTTTAGTAATGATGTACACCTGAGAGAGATGGTCTAACATGCCACAAGATGGAAACCTCTTCAAAGGTTTCTTGACAAGCTAGAAAGATTGGCTACAAATGAGGTGAAATGTAATAGAGATAAACTTAATTTTGCACTTAACCAAAAAAAAAAAAAAAGAAAAGAAAGAAAAAAAAGTACGTAAATAGATCAGAGGCTCCTGGAGTCAGGAAAAGCCTCAGATGGTTGGTTTGATGTGAGCAACCTTTTATGGTGACAGATTCCTAAATGAATCTAATACAGGACCGCATAGGGCTATCATGTCCGGAGTAGGACATCAGTCTTCTCAGAAGACCAGATAGACACAGACCTATAATGGAAAAATCAAAAGGTCTGGGAATATTTATCCAGAAAGAGTTATGACTAGAGACTGGCTAAAGAATCAGCTGGTCAAGGTTCCTCACCTGGACAGAGCAATTTGGACCCGGCGAGCACAGACTGAAGAAGAAAACTTCAGCTCTATACATGGGGTCACCTCCTAGTTATGAGAGCACCTCACAAATGATCAGTCTCTGTTTTGAGATAGTGAACTCTGTATTTTCAAGAGTATTCAAAAAAGATTCATGGAAATTTGTCCTCTGAGTCACGGAGCTTTTTGGATTGAGTAAATCCAAATTAGATTTACGCCTACATGCCCTCAAGTTGTGCGGTATGAATAATCTTTTGTGAAAGTGTGAAAAAAACACAATATCCACTTGTGATCTGGAATGATAATTATATCCAGGGTTGCTTGATGCAACATACTACTGTCTGAATGGATTACAGATGCAAATTTACAAATGACAATGAACTGCTCATTACATCACTATAAATTCTGTGTTATTTAATAGACAACCAGTATGCTTGGGGTGGAAGTATTCATTTCATTTTAGAAAGTTATTAGCCCTTTTATTAATCTTTCAGATTCACTATTTGGGCATTGCTGTAACTCAGGCTGGTATAAATAACTTGATAGGATAACTCCGCTGTGTACATCTAAGAGGCCTTGCTTAGAAAGGAGCTAAACACTCGCAATGCTTTACTGACCGTTACTGCTTCTCAGCGGCAAGGACCGGAGTGGTAAAAATTCAGAGTGAACATCTAAGGCAATTGAATTTCATATACGTTGTAGTTCATATTGGACCCAGATTTTAATATTTGCCAAACTACTTTATTGTGCAAAGCAACTCTAATAAGAGATGTATCTCCTAGTAATCATGATATAATCTCTACCACAATCCAAATCCATAAGAATTTGATAATTCTGTGCAACTTTCTGATAATAAGAAATCCTTATATTCTAGGATTTATCAAACATTCTAGAGTGTTGGTAACATTTCACACAGCAGAATACGACATATTTAATTCTCCATTCATTAATGAAGTCTTGGGTAGGTATTACTCAGCTCACTGAATATTTCTGGCCAAGAAGTTATGAATAGAAAAGATAGGTGTCACCTCCATACTAGAACATTTCATTAGACATGCAAGTCTCTCTAGGGCATTTTTTCCTTAGCACTTTGGCATGGTGACTGACAAACCTCAGACAGTAGATGTTCCACTCAGGTCTTCCTATGACCAGAATAAAGAAAGGACTCTATTCATGATGAACATATAGCATGGAAAGGAAAAAAACTTCCTTTGTTTTGTAAGCAGCAATAGCTACAGGGCTACTTGTTACTGTGGCACAGCCTAACCTGCCCTGACTAGCACAGAGAGCTATGAAGAGCTTTGAAGAGACACTATGAAGAGACTTTGCTTCCCTACACTTGGGCTTCAGGTCTTAATCTACCACTTGCCAATGGTATGATGTCAACAAACTACTTCTCACCTTGCTTAAAGTAGCAATAGTAATGACCCCTACTTAGAATAACCTTTAACAGGCAGTCCAGTGTCTGCCTTATGTCTGTAATAAAACACCAGTTATCTTTACTCCATCATAATTAAACAACCATTGCTGCTGGAAGTTTCAGTGATGTCCCAAACTCCCACAGTTTCTGCCTTCGGTGAGCTGAAACAGAAGAAAAATAAAGGCAAAACTAGGAGGGTGTTCTAGTTTGCTTTCTCATTGCTGTGACAAAACACTCTAATACCAACTTGGGGAGGAAAGGGTTTATTTGTCTTACATCTCCCAGGTCACAGTTCATCACTGAGGGAGACAAAAGTAGGAACTCAGGGCAGGAACCTAGAGGCAGGAGCTGGAGCACAGGCCATCAGGAAATGCTTACTGTCTTGCTCCTCTGGCCCATGCTCAGCCTGCTTTTTTATACTACACAGGACCACCTGCCCAGGGATAGCACTGCCCACAGTGGGCTGGGCCCTCCCACGTCACTCAACAATCAAGAAAATGCCACAGGCAGGTCCAATAGGGGAAATACCCCAATTGAGGCTCCCTCCACCCAGGTGTGTCAAGTTGACAATGAAAGCTATTCAGCACAAAGGGCAAACAGAAGATGTTCGGAACAATCTAGTCACATTGTGATGCCAAGAAGAGGCAGGCTGGCATAGTGCAGTGTTAAGAGGGGACGCTCATGGAATGACGCACAGGCAGCAGCAAAACCAAGTGAACTCTTGCAATTTGAGTCACAAGGAGGAGAGTATATATTAGGACAAAAGTGGCATCATCTAAGCTACCATGTGCCTGGCTCACTGTCAGCTAATATCAGAAAGTTGAGCACATTGCTGGTGCTGGGGGCCGGTTGCAAAGCCCCATGTACCACTCTAGTAGTTTGGTCTATTCAGAAAAAACTGACCTAGGGAACTGTGGAGCAATCATGGAAGTTATGGCTCAAGATGATATCAGTCATGCTAAGCTGATTCCATACAACTGGGTCCTTTGACAGAAAATAGGATAGGTACTTACCCCAGTCCAGGAATAGGAGAAAGCCTGCCAGCCTGATCTGGAAGCAGAAACATGGGTGATAAGTTAAAATCGTTTGGGTGAAAGAGAAGGACGGAGTGGAGGGCAGGAAGAGGAAGGGCTTTTCAGTAATCTCTTGCCGCACAAGTCAAAACACTGTGGCTCAAAACAGTAATTTGCACATTCTGTGGGCTGACAATATGGCATCTGTGCTGTGCTTGGTTTCAGCTGGACATAAAGACAACGTGATGCTCTAAAGCCCAGCTTTTTTTTTTTATATATATATGCACGTATGAGTGTAGGTACCCATGGAGTCTGGAAGAGGGTGTCAGATTCCCTGGAGCTGAAGTTACAGGTGATTGTGAGTTGTCTGACATGGGTGCTGAGAATCTTACTCAGGTCTTTTGTAAGGAATGCACACATTCTTAACTGCCGAGCCATCTCTCTAGCCCCTAAAGCCTAGTTTCTTAAACTGTGGGTCACAACCCCATATAGGTCCCATAACTGGATGTAAAAGTACAGTAACAGGTTTCTGAATGTACAGCCAGCAAAAATTCAAACACACAATGAATCTTAGATATTTTTGGCAATTCTCAATAGGTTGCATCCTATAACTTCACTGCGACCTGGGTTTAGAACATACAACATGCACGTATGAGTGTAGGTACCCATGGAGTCTGGAAGAGGGTGTCAGATTCCCTGGAGCTGAAGTTACAGGTGATTGTGAGTTGTCTGACATGGGTGCTGAGAATCTTACTCAGGTCTTTTGTAAGGAATGCACACATTCTTAACTGCCGAGCCATCTCTCTAGCCCCTAAAGCCTAGTTTCTTAAACTGTGGGTCACAACCCCATATAGGTCCCATAACTGGATGTAAAAGTACAGTAACAGGTTTCTGAATGTACAGCCAGCAAAAATTCAAACACACAATGAATCTTAGATATTTTTGGCAATTCTCAATAGGTTGCATCCTATAACTTCACTGCGACCTGGGTTTAGAACATACAACATCTACTTTATACTGTGCACACCACTATCCTATGCAGTATCAGCAAACCCAGCCTGAAACACCTAGATTCAGATTCCAGACTGCCATGGGCCTGGAGCTGTGGTTCTTTCCCTGTATATACAAAGTGTTCTGCTCTTATAGAAACATCATGGTTTCCTAACAGCCTCAAAACCTATACACATCACTTTTGCTATTTGTTTTGTGCCCAGCATAGGCGGGCTGACCATATATTACATTTGTGTGTTGGCATGGCCACGTTGCAAAAGAACATGTGCAATGCCAGTGCTGGTTATGGTCATCTTTGGACGCATAATCTGCTATGAGGGAAGTTTGAGGAACCTCAAGTTCATTCAAAATAAACCGAGGATATGAGGAAGCAAGTGATAAAGAAGCAACAGGGAACAAGGCTCAGAGCCACATAAGGAGAGTCCTGGGTCCTGATAACCGGAGCCAATTAGCAGCAGTGCTCACTATTACTTTGGAAAATGTGACCCTGTGTGAGCTGATGAATCATGTCCATTTCTGGGTCCCCCAGGAAGAACCTTAAGAACTGGATTGGGATGCAGGCCTAGTAAGGGACTGAAGATACAGGGAGATGAAGGGAGATACAGGGAGAGGAAGAGAGCAGTTGTCAAGCTCTCGGAGTTGTAGGCAACTAGGGCATCATCCTGGGGGAACCCTGGGAGGTGATACAGATCATGTCTCCATGAGTCGGGGCTGAGGTACAGGAAGTCTTGGCCATGGCTCTGCCTCATCCCTGGTGCCGAATGAGGATGTGACCTTGACCTCCATTCACACTCAGTCTGACCCCAAAGCTGAAGAACATGTGAGAGAATATCAGTCCATGTTCTTTGGAGCTAAAGGGGAATGAAAGGTGCTGACAGAATCTGTCTTATTATAGGTTTGCTTTCATGAGGGTGACTGGGAATAAAGGATATTTTTATTAAAAGAATAACTTGATTAGATTGACACTGTACACAGATAACACCATCTATAGGGAGAAAAGTGTGTAACAGGAAGGGAGAGGCTGTAAGGAGACTAAATTGGGAGTTGCTATGGTTATAACAGTCACACATTGTATTGCACAAAGTAACTTGGATGTGCAGAGAAAATGCAATGCCTTGATGTGTCTGTGATGAGATGATGCTCCTGAATCACACAGACAGGTAACTGTGCAGTCTGACTAAAGTTTGACTCTGACTTGGTCATTTAAGCATGTCTTTCTGATCTGTTCTTCCTTGAACACAAATGTGCAGTCTCTCCACTAGTCCCAACCATCCTTTCCTTCCTCTCCACCTTCCTTCTTCTCTTCCTTCCTTCCTTCCTTCCTTCCTTCCTTCCTTCCTTCCTTCCTTTCTTTCTTTTATTCCTTTCTTTTTGTGGCAGGATTTCATGTATCCCAGGCTGTCCTCAAATTCCCTATATAGCCAAGGATCTTCTGATCTTCCTGCCTCCACTTCCTGAGTTGCTGAGATTACAGACCCATTTATGTGGTTCTTGGGATCAAACCCCCTTCCTTCCCCTTCCTTCCTTTCTTTCTTTTATTCCTTTCTTTTTGTGGCAGGATTTCATGTATCCCAGGCTGTCCTCAAATTCCCTATATAGCCAAGGATCTTCTGATCTTCCTGCCTCCACTTCCTGAGTTGCTGAGATTACAGACCCATTTATGTGGTTCTTGGGATCAAACCCAAGGTTCCATGTATGCTAGGCAGGCACTCTACCAACTGAGCTATGCCCCCAGCCCCTTGCTTCTTTCTATAAGAGCATGATCAGGTATGTAAAAGACCAAAGGGAACAGGCATCAAGATGTAGCTTATATGTTCACATGACATGATGGACAGGAAGGGACCTGGATTCATACTGGGCCTTGAGTTTGCACATCCTGGTCTCCAAGCTACCACAAGTGTGTTCTTCCCAAGGCACTGGCAGACACAAGACAGCAAACCCACTCATGCACATATTTTTCAAGCTTTTGATTTTGTCCCACCCACTAACATCCCACTGTCCAAAATTGCTCATGTGGGAAAATAGGTGAAGGAGGAAAATGATCTGAGCTTCCAGAAGAAGTAGCAGAATCACCCAGCCAAGGGAGTGGTGAAGAACTAGGGCCCTTCATGAGTGCCTAGCAGGCTTCACTGCCACCAGATTCTCCTGCAGCTAAGAGGCCCCTCATGCCTTTTCCTTCTTACGTGGGAGGTTGGGTACTGTCTATGCATTACAAGAAGGCGCTGTGGCATGGGTCCTCCAAGCTTGGTCCTCAGTGTATTTCAAGGTGTGAGTGAAGAAACACAGGGGTTAGCTGAGGAACTGTTGGCAACTGATAGCTGCTGGGAGAGGGAGAGTCAGTTTTCTTTAAGGGTGTGACACTGAGTAAGTTAACCAGGCTCCAGTAGATGAACCCACACCAAAGGGCATTTGTGAACACAAATTAGACTTGATATTCGTGTGTGTGTATCATGAAATCAGATGGGGTGCAGATAGGGAAGGGGTCTGAATATGATCAAAATACAGTGATCAAAGGGCAAAGAGGGAACAGAGGAAGTGAAAGGGTCGGTGGAAGCCAGATTGTTCTGAGAGAAATCGTGCAGAAGGTCTGCATCTCATTCTAAGCTGAAGCAGGTGGCTTTGAGCACATATGTGACATGATTGATTTATACATTAGAAAGGCTATACCAGCTGCCTGTGCCATTTTAACGATAAAAGGGCCAGGCAGATGGATGGACAAGGATGAACACAGAGACCAATTGCACAGATGGAGCAGAGGTGAGACAAGAGGTAATTGTGCCTGTGCTGAAGCAATTGCAGTGTGGGGAGGGAAACAACTTCAGAATAGGATTATATTGAAGTGGGAGCCCATAGCATTGGATCACCTGAGTGTAGATGGAAAAAAAGACATCAAGAATGACTCCTCAAGGTTTGGTTCTGAATGTCTAGGCAAAAGGTAGAGCTGTTTGTTCCTCCTGGAAGAGGGGTAGTTTAGGGACTGGGGGTAAAAATTAAGATTTACTTGTTGGACACTCTCAAGAAAATCCCGTTGACAGATAGCCCCGTGGTGTTCATCAGAAACTGCACACCAGTTGTAAGGAAGCTTTCCTTTTTCCCTCCCACACTCCCATGTCAGGCCCATGAATATCATGGTTTACTAGGACACTGGTTCTTCCTCAGACCAGCAAAAGAAAAGCATAGTTATAAGCTTCTGAGATAGTCCATTAGAGATATGTAGGCAGTACATCTATGCCATGGATCCAGTAATCACCAAGAACAAGCTAGTAGTTCACAGAATAACTTGGGTTAGAATTGTGCGGAGGGGGAAAAACCAGTCCTCAGTGATTATATTCATAATGATTCCTTCCGTGTAACATTTTTTGAAATGATAAAAGTCTACAAATGAAAGAGAAATCAATGGTTTCCAAGAGTTAGTAATCAGTCCAGGAGATGGCGGGAAGGAAGTGAGGAACTGTTTGAGAGGGCCACATGAGGAATCTTGTGCCACTGGAATTGTTCATTGTCTTGACTATAGTGGTATGTACACAAACTTAGGGGATAAAATTGTACAGAATTAAATACATAGATTCACACAGATGGGCACAAAATTTGAGTAAGTAGGTATCAGTGTCCTTGTTCTGAGATTGTACTATGGATTTTCAAAATCTCTGCAGTAGGGGAAACTGGGCAAAAGACAAGGAGTCTGGGGCAGAGGAGATAACTTAGCAGTTCAAGAGCACTTACTGTTCTTTAGAGGACCCAGGTTCAGTTCCCAGCACCCATGTCAGGTAGCTCGCAACCTCCTGTAACTCCAGTTCCAAGGGATCTGACATCCTCTTCTGACCTCCACAGGCGCCTTGCATGTACATGGTGCACATAGATCCATGCAGGCACACACACCTACACATAAATATTTTTTAAATCTTTTTTAAAAAGATGAAGAATCTGATGACTTCTTACAACTGCCTGTGATGTTACAATTGCCCAATAAAATTTTCAGTTAGAAAAAGCAATCTGGGAAGGAGATCTAGTCCATATTCTTCAGTCATCTCTTCATGGGATGATGGTATCCAGATACCCAGCAGGTGTCCCCTGGGAGTGAGCACTGAGAAGTGTGAGGGACCAGGAGAGAAACAGAGGAAAGATTAAGCTGCCTTTGACACCTCATTTACACCTCACCTTCCTACCTTAGCCAGCACAGATTACGAAATAGGCAGGGATGAACTATTCATCAAAGTTTAGAATTTTGCATTTATTTTAGAATTGCTATTGAAGAGAATGATCAATATATTTCTAAGAATGGAGATGGAGTGTAGCTGCTGAAGCACCTGCTACCACATTCAAAGCAGGACGCTGATGAGGACTCACGGCTGGAGATTCATCTCCACCTCCTAATGGTGGAAGGCAGCAAATTGATAAATGAACACTCAGCCAACAGTTAATTGAAATTTCTGGTCAGTTGCCTTTGGGTTTTATTATAATGACAAATCAGTAGTAAAACGCTGATGGGAAATATTATTTAGCTGATAACTGAGAAATTGCATTGAAATGGATGAGAAGAAATGGTATCTAAAGTTATACATTCTACAGAAAAAGACAGCACCATGCTGAGGTCCAAAATCTTTTCAAGACTGAAAGAAAGCTTCTGTTTAGAAAAATTTACCCAGTAATTTATTGTTCAAGGTCGACTGCTCATTTGTTTTTTAAATTGCATTAACTTCCACTCTTAAAATTGTATTGGGCTTTGCTAAGATTGCCTCATGGAATTATAAGAGGCCCAAAGAAATAATTTACTGATACACTGTCGTCTTACAACTGAGGGAAACAAGGTCCATAAAGGTTAAACTAAGTTGTCTCCAATATAACACTGTCACTAATCATAATAATTTTTTGTTTGTCACTCTGATGTAGCTTTAATAAGTGCAATTAATAATTACCATGTCATGACCTAAAAACACCCAACAGATATGGAGCCTGAAGTCTACCTGCCCCTCCTGTGGATGGAGCCTAAGCAGGCCCTTTCCTGTCTGAATTTCAGTCTTCTTACTGTGAGTGTGAAGTGTAGTCATGCTGGGATCATAGCTTTATTGTGAAGATGGGAACTGGTGTTGAGATGTAAAGTGCTTCACACAGGGCCAGGCACACGGTGAGTGTTGGGTACGTGCTGGACAGTATAATAACCATGAAACACCTGGGTCCACTGCTACCTGATGAAGCCAGTAACTGAAGAATCAGAGTGATGGAAGAAGAGCTTTATTGACAGTCCAACAGAAGGTTAAGAACAGGTCTTTCGTCCAAATTCCATCTTCCCAGGGGTCACAGACGCAAAAGTGTATATGGGATTTCTGAGGTTCTAAATTTAGTGAAGCTACGTAGATACCAGAACGGTCATTAATTCTGACAGTAATCAGTTCTCTTCATGGGGTTTTGAGGTTGGTCATAGGCCATCAGGCATCCCAGGAATTCCTGCTTCCTATAAACCTAAAGAGAGATGACTGGTCAAGAGGTTACATGGCTACCGGCAGCCTTTGTTTTCCTTGTTCCTTTCAGGCAAAGCTGGCTCTTCATTAACTATTTGGGGAGTAAGGCAAACAAACAGTGAAAACCAACCTTGCTGGTGGGTAGGAGCAAGTTAATCCCTCCAAGAACTTCACTATCATTGCAGGGAAACTTTGGCTTTTAATTTACATAATTAAAGGAAGGGCTGACCCCAGTACTGGGCCACACATAGAAGAAGAAATGGGGGGCTGGAGAGATGGCTCAGCGGTTAAGAACACTAAATCTTCTTGCAGAAGACCTGGGTTTGAATCCCAGCACACACATGGTAGCTGACAACTGTCTGTAACTCTAGTTCCAGGGGATCTGACAGCCTCTTCTGTCCTCTGTGGGCATTGCATGACACAGGTGCACTTACCTACATGCACACATACACATAAAAAAAATAAAAAAATATTTTAAAAAAAGAAGAAATGGGTAACCAGTGAAAACTTGGGAAGCTTTTGATTGAGAACGAATTGATATTGTCATCTCTCCACCTTGTTTTGCAAATTTGAATTATTTTTACTAACAAGAGCATACCCAAAAATCATTATTAAAGCAGTGGGAATAGAAGTTTACTTAAATGAATTTTTTAGTTTTTCGTTCAACCAGACATCAAAATCAGGGAAACTATTGCTGTTCCAGCACTCCCACTTACCTGTGTTTGGCACAGGGCATATGTGTGAATATTTAATTATTTTGAAATAAATATCATGGAAGCAAAAATTATAATGTCCAAAAATATTTCAGAACATAGAGAAATGTTGCACATATTTACATCCATATAGTTCACCAGCTTTATTCTGGGTTTCATATTTGTGAAATTGCCTGCATTCTAAAAAGTTATTGATAAATTCAAAATAGTCCCTAGGGTGCCTGAGGTAAAAGGAGAATTGTTATTTCCAAATGAAGTAGACTGGCAGGTCCAGCCAAGGTCCCTGAGAAAGAAGCTGGTCTTCTCCTGGGTTCCAACATCTCATAGTGTCTGCTAGAACACAAACACGGCTTCCATTACTGCATCATAGGGACTGGGAAAGAGAGCATGGCATATTTGGGGAACAAATTCAGGGCCAGACCCTTTGTGTAATGTTGCCAATAGCCTAGAATTTAGACTTTGGGAACCTCGCAGGTCAACAGAGCAGAGTGAAAAGAATTCAAATCACCCTTCATTTCAGTAGTCTTCATTAAGATAGAAAAACAGTGCAATGGTAGACAGAATCACATTCCAACAGAGAGGCTGCTGCTTGGGACGCCCCTCCAGCATTGTCATGGCTGTGCCTGGGAAGGCCAGTTACCCCTGCTCCAATTTCTCCATGGTAGGTTGAAGGAAGACTAGAGCAGCCACGTAGGGAAATAAATATTTGCTCATAAGAGTTATTCCCCTCTTAAAAATCCACACAGCGTGAGTAATCTTGCTACTTTAAAAGCATTAAATGTTTGCAACAGATACTTTATATGACTTATATTTTGAATGTGACCCCTCTGCACTCCTGAAATAAGATAGACACCATCATCTGAGAAAGATTTTTTTCTGCTCTTACTGTAGCTGTTAAAAACAATAAAGTGAGGAGTGGAGAGATGGCTCAGCAGTTAAGAGCACTGACTGTTCTTGCAGAGGACCAGGGTTCGAGTCCCAGCACCCATATGGCAGCTGACAACCATCTGTAACTCCAGTTCCAGGGGATCCGACAGCCTCTTCTGACCTCCGGCAGGCATTGCACAAACAGGTGCACTTACATACATGCAGGCAATGCACTCATGCACATAAAATATAAAAATAATAAAAACATTTTTAAAAAACAATAAAGTGCATTTATCCAAGGAAGCTTATCTTGAAAGATAAACTTTTATAATAATTTTAAACCATAATACATACCACTTCTCCCAGGTACAGTTACTCTTGAAGTACGATTTCACCTTTACTGTTCATGAAGGAATAGCCTTCAATACAAACTAAGAAAATAAAGCACAGTCATGACTCAGAAGTAACTTACTGCACTCTCCTTGGTTACCAGTGTCAACTTTATTTAACAGACCATCTTTCAGTCTCACCATCAGGAGCCAGACAGGTAGGGTGGAGGACGCTGCATGCTGAAGACCTACCGAGTAAAAGCACTTTCCTGGCACTAAGTTGTCACTAAGCATAACCTTGCAACTAAGTACATAGTGACTCCCTACTTCATGTGGGAGGGAAGAGGCTTGCAGAGCTTAACGTAGCATGTGCCAAGTTATATAGTTAGCCAAAGCTGGAATCAGGGCTCCAGGATAGGTCTTTCTGTGCTTGTTTGTTTGTTGTCTGTTATTTTCACTGAAAGATACACACATGTTTGATGCTCCAAAGAGAGAATCATGTCAGTTTCTAATATTCTTCTCTCTCCTTTCCTTCCAATCTACCTTTTGGTTCTAGGATCTCCATCATCCTCAGTCGTATAGCTATCCAGGTGTATTAGTTATTTTCTGTTGCTGTGATAGAAACATCATGACCAAGGGAACTTATAAAAGGAAGTGTTTGTTTAGCTTACGGTTTCAAAGGGGCAAGAGTCCATCATGGCAGGGAGGTATGGTGGCAGAGGTAGCTGGAGTAGGAGCAGAAGCTGAGCACTCACATCTTTGAGCAGGCACAGGATACAGAGAGTGACTGGAGATCGAGCAAGGCTTAAGAACCCTCTAAGCCCACCCCCAGTGACATGCTTCCTTCAGCATAACCACACCTCCTAAGACCTCCCAAAACGGCGCCAATAACTGGGGACAAGATATCCAAATACTTGGAGCCTATGGGGGACATTCTCATTCAAACCACCACACTAGGCTATCTGGAATCCTGGCAGAGTGCTAGCCTAGGCTCCCTGCACACAGAAAGTCCTGACTTCAAAATGCTAGTTAATATGAAAAGAGTAATAGGAAATAGGGAGAAAAGAAATGTCAACCAGTAAGAACACAACACACGTGCATAAATTAATTTTGTGGGCTTAATTACTATTTAAAAAAACACTAAGTTTTATAGGTGTTTCTTGCTATTGTTCACATGAATCAACACCTAAAATAGGTTAAACAATTGTTCTTTACAAAATTTAATTCATTGAATTAATTCATTAAAATTAACTGATATCAAAATTAATGGTGATATATGATACAAATTGATTAAAGTAACCCAGTCTTGCAAATGACTTGCTATCATTTGGTTTAATAGTTTGAAGGCTTAACTTTTAAAGATAATGAACTGACTACATTTCCAAGAAGTTTTAGGTTTACAGAAAGTGCCTTTTCCCATCCCAATCCCCCTCCATCCCCAGGCGTACATAGTTTCCCAGTGAGTGACATCTTGCCACATCATAACTAATTTTGGCATTACATATTTACCACACATAGTAAGTGCATTTGCTGAAATCTCTTAATTTTTTTGCATTTATTCCCTCTCTCTCTCTCTCTCTCTCTCTCTCCCCCCCCCACCATGGTGTGTGTGTAGAGGTCAGAGGGCAACTTTGAGGAATCAGTTCTCTCCTTCTACAGTGTGGGTCCTGGGGAAGGAACTCAGGTCATCAAGCTTAGCAGGAAGCACCTTCACCCATTGAGCCATCCTGCCAGCCCCACTGTAATCTTTTTATGTTGCTCATTCTATGGTTTTGGATAAACATACAATGACAGGCATCTACTAAACTGCTAACAAACCCTGTGTGTCCACCAACACTTCCCTCCTTGTTCAGACTCCGGGTCACCTGTGAGCACTCTCCAGCCCATCATGCAGCTAGATTCACAGTGTGTAGGCTTTTCAGACTGGCTCCCTTCTCTCAGTAACATGCATTTGAGTTTCCTGCATGCCTTTTTGTGGGTTATTGCTCATTTCTCTTTATTGCTAAGCAATAGGCAACTTATTTGGAGTGCAAAAAAAAATGTAAAGAAGCTAAGTTTGAAGACCCATCCTGGAAAAAAGTGAAAATCAGTAAGGAAAGCTTGTTTAAGTTTTTGGACCTATGTACTTCACAGCTCTTTGGTTAGCTTGATCAAAGGTAACCGGTAGCTGACTGTTTCATTTTGTGCTTTGCATACACCCTACTCCCTCTTTCCTGACTCACACTTATAATCATCTAAATTCCAAAACCACTGCTGTTAACAAATATGCATATATTCTCTTCAGGATAATGTAATAATACTCTTGGTTTCAATTATGAGGGGGAAACCACATTAATTAAGTCACTTGGTTTTGCATATTCTGTGGGTCTATCAGATTAGAATGTCACCTTGGAGTTCGTACCTTTTTAGAAAATTATTGCTATTCCGTTCTGTACTTCCTTCCCAGAAGAGTTGAGCACTGCCAGTTCAACTGAGGTAGCTGTAAAACCTTTCCAACGAGGCTTTTAAGGTTTACAGACGTGACTCATAGCCACAATTCAATTAAATTTAGCAAAAATTTCTTATACAACCAACCACTATATGCTTGAGGTTGGCTTGAGGATGTGCTTTTAAATTTTCTTCATTTTATTTTGACTTTTTAATAAGAAAGAACAGAGTAAGATATCTTCTTCAGCAAAAAGACAGAGAAAGAGAAAAGGGAGAAGGAAAGAAAGGAGAGAGGAGGGGGGGGAGAAGCCCCACTTCCCTTTGATGACCCCATCTCCTAAAGATGAAGATTTCTCAGGCCAGGTGTCCTTGTAAGATTCTAAAAACAGCATTTTCAAATGTTTTATTTGTATCTGAGCCCCTAGGAAGATCGCAGTGATCCTACCCAAAACACAGAGCTGACTTAGATAAAAACACAGGGCCTGTGAAAAGGTGCAGACAAGTGAAAGTTGGAAGCAGAGAGATGGATGATGACCCAAAACTGCTTCGAAAAGCAGAGTGAAGTTTGATCACTGCACAAGAGGTGATCTGAATGACACAACTACAGGCCACTGAGCCATACATGTAGGTACAGTCCTGAGGAGAGGGGTGTGTGTGTGTGTCCATGTGCATGCATAATAGAGGACAACCTTAGATGTCATTCCTCAGGAGCCACCATCTTGTTTTTTGAGACAGGGTCTCTCAGTGGGAGCTGGAGCTCACCAATAGGCTGACTGACCAGGGAGCCCCAGGGATCCTCCTGTCTCCTCAGTGCTGGGTTTATAAGAATGTGCCACTGCTGGGCATGGTGGCACATGCCTTTAATCCCAGCACTCGGAAGGCAGAAGCAGGTGGATCTCTATGAGTTCGAAGCCAGATGGAGCTACAGGGAGACCCTGTCTCAAAAAGACAGAAAAAAAAGAATGTGCCACTATGCCTGGCTTTTAACATGGGTTCTGGGGATTGACCTCAGGTCTTCGTGTTTGCAAGACAAGAACTTTGCCACCTGAGCCGTAGCCATTTCCTCAGCCTCTTGGTGAGAGTTTTTAAAACAGACTCTTAATCCTCGGGTGAAACAACAGAGGTATTTCAAGCTGTTCTTAATTACTAGATACCAATAAATGCCCGCTGGGAATTTTTTCTGCTACTCTCCCTTGCCCTATTCAGAAGACCCAGGTGCAGGGTGGATTTCCATCACTTCCATGCATTCTTTTACTCTTGTGCCTCAGAAGTGATATGAAAAGTTAAATGAACAAATATACACATCATATCAAAGACAACAAAATTGGTCTCAATAAACATGGCTAGCACCAAAATAGTCAGTCATGCTTATGCCTGCCACAGTGACTCATGGGGAAATTCCACAGGCCAGTTTCTCATAATGCATCCGCCACCCAGCCTGGGCTCTGACCCCTTTGGAGTATGAGGCACACCAGAGATGAGGGCCTCTGGAGGAGATAACAGCAGAGTAGTCACATTTACTCTGTCACATCTGTTCTCTCTGTCCCATCTACAGTGTTGTCCACAGAAACGTCATATGGCCGCTTTAAAGCAGGTTGTTTTTCGGACACTTCTTCCTTTGATGACAAACCACATTATTTCTGAGATGTGTTCTTTAATGATGGAACTCCAGATGGTATTAACATAGGCTGTAGCACACATTAGAATCAGGACCTATTTTCAGTGCAGAATATGAATGAAAAGATTTTTCTCAGTGAATGGAAAGGGCCTGTTCTATTCATTCACTTGGTCCTATTTCTAAATAACTGTACTGGTCACCTTTCTTGTTGCTATGACAAAATGCCTGACAGAAGCAACTTAAGGAAAAAAGGATTTATTTTGGCTCACAGTTTGAGAGGATACAGTCCACATGGCAGGGAAGGTGTGGCAGTGGGCGTGTGAGACAGTTGGTCACCGAATCCACAGTCAGGAAGCAGACAGACTGAATGCTGATATTTGACTATCTTTCTGCTTTCTTTCCTTTCTATTCAGTAAGTCTAGGACCCCAGCCCATGTAATGATGTCACCTACATTCAGAGCGGGCCTTCCTCCTCAGTTAAACCTCTCTGGAAACACCCTCAAGACATACCCAGATGTGTGTCTCCTAAGTGATTCTATTTTTTTTTCATTTGTATGGATATAATATGTGCATACTTATGTGTATGAGTGTTCATGTGTGTGGGTGCATGTGTGTTGATGGGGTACATGTGGAGACCAAAGTTGACACTGGATGTTGACCTCAGTAGCTCTCCATTTTGTCTTCTGAGGCAAGTTGTCTTGCTGAACCTGGACCCCCCCCACCCCATCTTCTGGCTAGTTTAGCTAGTTAGCTTGCTCTGGGGGTTCCTACCTCTGCCTCCCAAGTACTGAGATTACAGGTGGTCACTACACCTGCCCAGCTTTTAGGTAGGTTCTGGGGATCCAAACTCTAGTCTTCAGACTTGCATGGCAAGTGCTTTATTATCCACTGAGCCATCTCCCTAGCCCTTCCTAGATGATTCTAAATCTAATAAAGTTCATAATGAAGATTAACCATCACAACAGGATAAAAGAATAATATTTTTATATGACTGGCTTTAGTATTTTAGGGAATAGAATACAAATTCTACAGTTAAATTTTTTGAAAGAAATTAAAAACAGAAAACCAATTTTTTAAACAGATAAAATGCTTTTGGCTTTAGTTTTTTTAATCATTATACATAGTTTTCATCTCCACCTCTAGAAGTCAGAGCCCAACCCTTAATCCCATGGTTGGGGAGCTAGCCAGCCACACACAAGATCAAGTTTGCTACTGACTCTATGCTGTGCAAATCTAACACTAAAATATTTTTCTTTACGTTTGAGGAAAAAAATCTGCAAAACACCATCTTTCATGGGAGACTCCTTTTATTTTGATTCTCGTTGTGAAGGTTAGAGATATCCAAAATTGAGATTTGGTCCTCACTTTGTTATGCTATCATTTAATAACAGATGATGACCAGATTTTAAATCATGCATCCCACAGGGGCAAGGACAGCCCCCTCACCTCCTTTCCTGCAAGTGGATTGTGCCTATAGCATTAAATTACTGCTTCAGGTTTATTAAAGCATTTGTTCGCTTTCCACTGTAATTGGTTCTCCCCTTCTGCCTTGTTTATCACACCCATCACTCCCCCTGCATTCCGGCTGGCTTCTCTGCAAAGCTGGTCCCTTGCTGCCATAGCTCTACATGCAGTGATAAACCTGTCAGCCTAGGGTGGCTTTCCCATCTCTGAGGACCATCAATCTTGAAGTCCAAAGAACCTTTTCCAGCCGCCTTCTCGGGTTTATGCCTGTGGGAATATCATTTTTGTGGTCTCACAAAGGAGAGTTATTGCTTAGAATGATTTCTGTGAAGGAATGGTTTGGGTATGTCCTTGGTGCCTCTCTTAACTTCTCTTCACATAACTGAGCAGCATGTGTCAGATTAGATATATATTTGAATGTAGTCATAATTGTTCAGAGGTGAGTCCTATAGAAGCAAGGGTTTGAGACTGTTCTGTGTTTAGGTATTTCCACAGTACCTAGGAAGCTATACAGCAGAATATTAAGAGACTGTACTTGGAGGCTGGAGAGATGGCTCAGTGGTTAAGAGCACTGGATGCTCTTGCAGAGGACGCAGGTTTGCTTCCCAGCACCCACATGGTGGCTAACAACTGTCTGTAACTCGTTCCAGGGGAAATCCAGCGCCCTCTTCAGGCCTCCATGGGCATTGCATGACACGGGTACATTTACATACATGCAGGCAATGCACTCACACATAAAAAATAAATAAAATATTTTTTAAAAGAGACAGTACTTAACCAAGTCCAATACTAAGTTAATATAGGGAAGTTAACAGTCACACTAGAACCAGGTAACTGATAAAAATGTGATATGATGTATACAATAGTTTGATTTAGTCATTCTAAGATATATACATATATCAAAACATCGTGTCATATACCATATGCAGGATTTTCATTTGGTAATGTAAAACAGAAAAATAAAACTTTAAAGAAATATGTAAATAACCTTGAGGAAGAAAATCCTAAAGGCCAGGGGAAGGAAGAAGGGAGATTGCGGAAGGAGGGTGAGAGGAGAGAGGGCAGGAGAGTGACAGGAAGGAAGTTTTTGGCCTCTCAGAAGCAGCAGTGGTTCATTTCATTTCACTCTGTTGGTTTCCAGAGACGAAGTTTTGTTTTTTTAAGGGGTTTTCACAAAAGGAAATTTTCTAAATTCCTTTTGTATAAGAATTGCCCTAGGAAAGGAAGAAAAGAGCACCCAACTCAATTATTGGGAACCAGGTTAAGCTACCAGAGAGTTTGTTTCTCAGTCAGTTAAGCTCTTCAGAATAATTCTGGGC
>NW_008335054.1:2871303-2878715 GCF_000622305.1 Nannospalax galili
GCAAAGTGGTTCACTGAACACTGTGAACCAGGTTAAGCTACCAGAGAGTTTGTTTCTCAGTCAGTTAAGCTCTTCAGAATAATTATGGGCAGTGTGTGTGTGTGTGTGTGTGTGTGTGTGTGTGTGTGTGTGTGTAAAAAACAATTTCTACAAATTCTACATTCCACTTGAAGTCCAGTGGGTTCCAACTGAGCAAGCACCGTGCAGCTGTTCAAACCATTGATTGGCAGCGATGCATTTGGAGGCAGAAGTGATGGTGTCCAGAATCTCGGAGCCACTGTCAGCCAAGGTCACCAAGAAACTGGTTCTAAAACAGAAAGAAATGCAGTGCACGGATTCTGGGGGAGACACAAGTTACCAGGCTCCAGTTAATCGCTGGTATCGCTTTGTCTTTTATGGAACTCTTTGCTGGGGGCAGAGGGGGCTTTCAGCTTCATCTGAGGCTGAACCAAGCAGGGACAGAAGGGATGCTACAGGTGCGTCTTGCAGACCCAACATAAATGCAGGGACTGGAGAAAAGCTAGCTGCTCCCCATCCCCCATCTGCACTCCAACATCTAACCTCAGCCACTGTCTACACCATGCTGGGTCCCTTCTTCAGTTGTCCCAAGCCATGCAACAGATGGGCCAGGTTGAGCTAACTAGTAGCAGATGGCTGTGGTTGCCTGAGCTTCTTACATTGGCAAACTTTTCTGTTTGAACGTGTGAAATTTTTCCCAGTGTTAAAGCATAGAAAGGGAACACTGTTGTAGCCATGATGATTGACCAAAATATTTAAGAGAAAATGACTACAATCTGCTGAATGAGCTTGAATTGATTCTTCTAAAACTTTATTTTTCTGTCTTCGCCACAATTTCAGTATTTATGCACATGTACATACTAGTACATGTTCACATGCATGCTCACATACACACAAACCTAGCTTTAGTGTGGTATTTTTCTCTGTTACACTGAAGGCAATGTAATGTAGGAGTGGAATGCAGCATTACAGTTAGATAGCATTTGGTTTGACTTGCAGATCCACTACCTAACTAGCATGATACAAGATTGTGTGTCTGAGTTTTAGCAGCCTATTGTCAAATTCATGGGAATAGACAAAGAACTGGGCATAGTGAGGAGTCAAAGCTAGTCAACAAACTGAGATGAAATTAGGAAATGTGTTAGGAACTGGCCCTATGGCTAACCTCAGAAACGCTTAACTAAGCTTTGGGATACAGTCCCCCAGACATTGATCCAAAAGTAACAAGTGTTACAGGCAAGATCGATGAGGGCATCAGCTCACATTCTCCACCCTCTTACTCCTGACACACTCTTTAAAAAAAGCCCAAGGGGTGGGCTTAAGAGATGGCTCGGTGGTTAAGAGCACTGGGTGTTCTTACAGAGGACCTGGGTTTAATCCCTAGCATGCACATGGTGGCGAACAACCATCTGTAACTCCAGTACTAGGGGATCTGTTGCCCTCTTCTAACCTCCGCAGACACTGCATAACAAGGGTGCACCTACCTACATGCAGGCAATACATTCATACACATACAATAAAAATAGTAAATAAAATATTTTTTTTAAAAAACCCAAGGGAAGCCAAAGTATTGGTATAGGAGGAGAGGCTGTGACTTGAACACTTTGACAGCCCCATGCCTTCAGCTGTTAAGGTTATGGTCTGTTACATTTACTACTTGACTCCACATTATGGGGCTATTCCTTAATTTAAAAAAAAAAAAAATACCCTGACTCTTAGCATCCATTTTAGGCAAGAGCCAATCCAAACTTCTGAGAACCTATTCCTTCAAATTCTCTTGCACCTGTGCTCTCGAGCAAAGACTTTGCTTGTTCTTTATTAAAACAGTATCTCCAGCATGAAATGGAGAAGTAAACATCAGCCCCACCCTTATTACAGAATCCCTTTCTGATCCCTAGACATAGACCAACACACACACACACACACACACACACACACACACACACACACACTCATAAACAGGTGTTAGAAATTTCTCTCATTGCTTTCAATGCAATAAGGCTGCTATTTGCAGCACTTTGGGGTTTTGATATGTAAAACATGCATAGACACATTCATACACTAGGGCAAGGAAAGATCCTGAGGGATTTAAGGCCATATGATCAGGTCACAACAGGAGCATATGGTTCAGTGAGCTTGTTTACATTACAAACAGTAACCTTCGAGTTGCAAGGTTAAGTAAAAGTCCAGAGTATGCCCATATTGTATAAGTTATTCCTACAATGGTCCGAGCCCCTGTGGTTCCAGCTTGGAAGAAAAAGGCAGTGTTTTCTACTGTCCAACATTTGAACCCCACAGCACCCCAGCAGACCCCTCATCTAGGTGGCACCCTAATCCCTCCATTCTTACAATGCACACTGCTTCCTATCTGTGCAGGAAGGCATGAAAATCATTTTGAAGTCAAACCAATATTATTGTCTATTACTTGTTCATTCAAAGTATACTCTATGCAAATATGTAATTAAACACTACTAAGCTTGCTTGTAATTAACTCAAAATAATATTATTTTTATGTAGAATTAACCTAGTTAATGAACTCAATTTCTGATCATCAATTTTGGAAAACAGAAGAGCTCCTGTGATAATTTTGCATTAATTAAAAATTGGATAATTTCATATGGACCTATTAGCCTTCCATTTTTAAAGTGAAAGGGAAAATCTTTGTGCTATGTTACTGAAGGACATTTTACTCATAAAAGATTTCTGAACAGTTTTGTTCTGAATTTGAGACCAGAATTCTGATAATATAGAACCCAAAATGGTTCATATTCAAAGAGAAAATAAGTTATGTCTAAAGACAAGGACTATTTACAGGCAAATTGGGGGGAGGGGCATAAAAAAACAAGTTATGCTGGGCATAGTAGCCACCACATCTTTTAATCCCTGCAGTTGAGAGGCAGAAACAGGCAGATCTCTGTGAGATGGAGGCCAGCCTGGTCTACATAGTGAGTTCCAGGCCACCTGGGACTACAAGGCGGCCCTGTCTCAAAATAATTTTTTTTCCAAAATTAAAGACCTCCAAAGATTACTTAAAGAGATAGTGGACTATATTAGTGGCAAAAGGGACTTCTGGAGTATGGATAAATTTAATCATTTTGCAGATAAAAACCCAAATCCTAATTTTATTCCTTCTTGGACATTACCTATCACATTGATCTATAATTTTTGAATTTTAATGCCTTTTTGTATGTGCATAGGCAAATGGATATGAAAATACACATATGGACTCACATGTAGATGGTAACATAAATATATAGTTTATATGTAGATGTATGAATATGAATACATAAATATATGAAGATAATAAATTTAAGGTTTTAATTTATAGTTTGTTTTCATCTGTGTGTATATGTACCATATGTGTGTGTTCATCCTCCTGTCTGTGAGTGTGGAAGCACATGTTGCCATGCTGGGTCAGGGAACAACCTCAGGTGTAGGTCCCTGCCTTTTACCTTTTTTGAGACAGATTCCCCTGTTGTTCACTACTGCATTTACCAAGCTGGATGACCTGCAAAATTCCACAGACTTTCCCATGTCTACCTCCCATCTCTCTGTAGGAGTGCTGGGATTACAGATGCATGCTACCATGTTGAGCTTTACGTGGGCCTGTGGATGCAGGTCTTCACACTTGTGCAGCCACTGAGCCATCGCCTCAGCCCATCTATAGCTTTAAAGTAATTCACATATATTTTAAAAAACTATATCATACTGGGCTGGAGAGATGGCTCAGCAGTTAAGAGCACTGACTGCTCTTGCAGAGGACCCAGGTTCAATTCCCAGCACCCACATGATGGCTACAAACCATCCTTAACTCCAGTTCCAGGGGAATCCGAAGCCCTCTTCTGACCTCCATGGCATTGCATGACACGGTGCACTCACATACATGCAGGCAATACACTCATACACATAAAAATAATAATAAAATATTTTTTAAAAACCTATATCATACTAACTGTACCATCTTGATTAATTATAATAACTTCTAAAATAAACACACCAAAAGTCAAATCCATTATCTTGTATTCATGTTTCAGTCTAATTACAGTGCCTACTATAATTAACTTTCCATATTATCATATTTAATCAAAGTAACTATCTTCTATTCTCAGGCAAAAGTGAATGCTAGAGGTTGGGAAACAAAGAACTACTTGCAAATTCTGTTCCATATGAACACTAATTTCATATGACTCTAACAAATTTGAAATGGCGAAAGTAAACATCTATGCAGTATATCATCCAAAGGTGTTTGCATATTCTTGCTAATCTATTGCCACTCTAAGAGAAATAAGGACAAGTCATGTTTAGAAATCATTTATTTTGGATTTTTCTCATCCATATAAACTAGTCAGCAATCAAAAATAATTAATTCATCAGCCATTTGTCTAAGTTCTTAAAGTTAGTTAAGAGTGGAGAAATTTCTTTTTCTAGTGAATCCTTCTGACACAACTTTTTTTATTTATTTTTTTTTTTTTGGTCTTTTTGAGACAGGGTCTCCCTGTAGCCTCAGCTGTCCTGGAACTCACTATGTAGACCAGGCTGGCCTTGAACTCACAGAGATCCGCCTGCCTCTGCCTCCCAAGTGCTGGGATTAAAGGTGTGCACCACCACGCCCGGCCTGACAGAACATTTTAAAATTTCATAAAATAAAATCCTTTAATAATCTACAATTACCTTTTTATTTAGTAGAATAAGATATGTGTGTGAATATATGTATAAATTATCAGTAGGTTATAAAAACAATAATAATCTATTTAACTCCTAAAGCCATGTAAGAATTTAGGAACTTTAACTCATAAAGAATTTAGCCTTAGGGGCAGGAGAGATGGCTAAGTGGTTAGGAACACTGGCTGTTCTTGCAGAAGACCCGGGTTTGAATCTCAGCACCCACATGGCAGCTAACAACTGTCCATAACTCCAGTTCCAGGGGATCCGATACCTTCTCTGTCCTCTGCAGCATTGCACGACGTGGGTGCACCTACATACATGCAGGCAACACACACATACACATAAAAATAATAAAAATAAAAATTTATTTTTAAAAAAATAATTTAACCTTAAAGCCTCAACTTTGTTCAAGAGTCTTATTTTACCTTGGAACTGAGAATTATTTTTTTTTCTTATCTTGTAGTTATTGTAACAAAAAACATCTGTAATACAAATTTCAGTATTGAAAAAATAAATAACTTGGTTGTTTTTCTACCTTCTAGACATTTTCTCTACTTATATAGAATGGATACTCTAAAGTATACTCATAATAAAAGAATAATTCTTTTAATCAATGATTTTTTTTAAGTTCTCCAAGAGATGAGGAAAGCGGGACAGGAATGGTAGAGAACTGGGATGCAGTCAGCTTTGGGCATTTATGCGTTTATGAAGGCTGCTTGAAAATTTTATCTAACAACACAGTCAAGCTCTAGCACCTATTAATTCTCAAAGTACAGGGTTGTAGAAGCGGGTGTCTACATAAACAGAATGACTTCTCTATAGATGACACAGACAGATAATCTGTTCATGAGAGTTTCATTCATTTTTTTCCCAAGGCATCTCTCAAATGAACAGTCTTCTTCATATCCAAAGTTCCCCCAAACAGCCAGTACGTGAACTTGTTCTGGTTAGAGAGAAGCAGGTAGGCAAAGGCGGCAGGAGGAAGCATAGGAAAGCATAGTTTCAGATGGATGGGACGCCATTCCTGACTACACTTGCAGGAGATGATGTGCAGCCTGCTGTCTCTAGAACTCAGTCCACACCACAGGCAGATAATACCTTCAGGTTCCAAGGGAACTAGCCCAAAGAAAACAGCTCACAGAAATGGGGAGATTAGAAAGATGAAAAATTCTTTAAGAGTTTGAAATAATGACCCAGGTTAAAGTTTGTCCCAAGAATCTTGGTTGTAAGGCAACTTCTGAATACCTCAGTTCCCTAAAACTGACCCAAGGATGGTCATACCTGCCCATCTCTTTAAGACACAAAGAACACTCCAGATGCTAGACCACAGGAACAGATATTAGCAGGCTAGAAGCAGCCTCACCAAAAACAATCAAAATTGAATCAGATAACCAAAAATCACTTGGAAGAAGGGCGGAAGAGGGAGGAAGGAAAAGCGATTAAAACAGAACCCAGTTCAGCATGAACTTAGCCACGGGTAATGTGGAGCTTTTGGAGGCTCTCAAGTGAGTACTGAAATTAGTGACTTGAATCTTGTTTAAGGCTGTAGGGTTCTCAGATGCTCAGGTGGGAGAGAAGGAAAGACATTAGTAATGGTTGCATTAGCACTAAAGGAAGATATTCCACCCGGTAAAGTACAATGGGCAGGACATCTAGTCAGAGCTACCCAGACTACCCAGTGATGTTCACACAGGTTGGGAAGAACGTCTGGTAACCATGTTTCTAAGTGTTTACAGTAAAATGCACACTGTGATGGCTAATCCTGGGTGTCAACCTGATTGGATCTGGGATTAACTGAAATGAAAGAGATCTTCTTGATTGGATCATCTAAAGCCAGAAGACACACCCTAAATGTGGGCGTTACCTTCTGATGGCGGCCGGTATAAAAGGCCATGGCAGAGGAGAACACGGGCTTTTTGCGGCTTGACTTCTCTCTCGCTGGTGGGTTCGTCTTGCTGCTGTAGACTGAAGACTAGCTGATATTTTGGAATTTGTCAGACCTCCAGCACCGGATTGGGACTACTGAGACATCAGCCTTGTGGACTGAGCGACTATAGATTCTCAGCCTCTCCAGTGTGGTACAGCCATTGTTGGTCTACTAGGTCTCTATCCTGTGAGCTAAGCTGATAAATCCCTATACATATATATTCATTCTACTGGTTCTGTTTCTTTGGAGAACCCTGACTAATACAGATTATGGTACCAGGAGTGGTTCTAGGGAAACAGAATTGAAAGAATGAGTTTCTTTAATGGGCTTGTTGGTATTTGGAGCAGGCTCTCGAGTCAGAGTATTCAGATAGCATGGAGAGTACTGAAAATCCATGGTGTAGACTATTTGAAACAATTATGGAGATAGACCCATTTGAATCTCCTAAAACTCATCTCTTGTGAAGAGCAAGAAATTTAATGACTCTACACATAAAACCTTTGACAATTTGTGAAAAAATAAGAAAAATAATTATGCTGGCTAGTTACTTCTAGTATCTCTGGATAAAGTAATGAAGATAAACAATGAGCTTAATGATAAAATTGACAGGCTCCAGATTCGAATCAAGAGTTTAAAAGTTTCCAAGTGTGCCCTGGACCAGAATCTTCTGTCCAGTAGCCAGAATGCAAAAGCTGCAGAAAATTAAGCTGGAGGCCTTAGTATACTTTTGGCTGACCTACAATGCAAATTTGATTTCCAGCCTCGAAGCGTATCAGCAGTAAAGGTGAGGGCATTGGTAGGG
>NW_008335054.1:2879917-2905869 GCF_000622305.1 Nannospalax galili
CACACACACACACACACACACACACACACACACACACTGAAAGCCCCTCAGTTCTTATTTCCTAAGGCACATGTCTTGCCTGCCAGCGGGAAAGGCTTCCCTGGGAAATGTGAGGCCTTTGTAGCCAGACTGAGTGGAATTTTAATACCGCTTAAGGTTTCCATGCATTCTGCAGCCTTAGGCAAGCCTCTTAGCTTTTCTAAGTTTCCATGTCCTAATTGGCTTATTGAAATGAGGATAAAGCACATCATGCTGTGATGTTGGAATAATATTTTACAAGATAAGACACACAGTGGCCCCTTGACAAGGGTTTGTTTTCATCCTTCTGGTTTTTGCCTGGTTCTATCCATGTCTCTGGATCTATCCTCTTCATTGCTAGACTTGTGATGCTGACCAGATTTTTCCCTCAACTAAAACCCCGGTCCCAACTTTTCCTAGGTGACTTTAACCCATGTCCATCTATACACTGATACCAAGAGGCTTCAGTAATGACTCAATCTCACATGTTATCTCTGTGCCGTGTGTGTGTGTGTGTGTGTGTGTGTGTGTGTGTGTGTATGAGAGAGACATTTTTACTAATTCTTCCTGACTTACTAATAGATATAAAGTCAGATTCGTCAGTGAATGAACTAAGTTTGTGATAGCAAATATTTTCCTGGGGTGATCCCATATATTAATTGCAAAATTCTAAGGCCAGTGACCTTATCAGAAGTAATCACTGGTCTGGTGATTGGAATGTTTTCATTCATTTCATTTCCACATATCAATCAGCTGTGTATGTTACAGAGAGAATAAACCATCAGAAGAGCTGGGTTAGAGGTCAGACTCTACCACTAGCCTTGGAATTTGGGTAAAAAGCCTAGTCTCAAGAGTCTAGTCCTTTCAGGCTATAACAACATACTGTACACTGGGTGACTAATGATCAACATAAATTTGCTTCTTACATTTCTGGAGGTTAAAAAGTCCAAGATCAAGACTCCTGATGATTCAATGTCTGGTGATGTCCCAGTTCCCCCATAGATGGTACTTTCTAGCTGTAACCTCATGTAGTAGGTGGGTTGAGAGGTCTCTAGACCTTTTCCATAAGGACACCTACCCCTTTTATAAGAGCTGTACCCTTATGGTCTAATCACCTCCCCACCTCAAACTGGGGTTCAGTGTTCAACATATAAACTGAGGAAGAACACAGATCTTCACACAAGTCCAAGCCTTCTTCCCCAGCCAGGATTTGTGGACCTTCGGGAATGACCTGTGTTTATCCGTGCCCCTGTGCCTCAGCTCTGCAATAGAAAGCCCCTTTCCCTTCTCTTACCCATACAAATAGTGTTGGCCCAAACTGCTAGAGCACATGCCTCTCAACACACTCATGCCAGCAGCTCATCCTTCCTGGCCCTACATTGTCCTTTGACAGGTTCATGTGGACCCATATTTCGTCCCAGAATGTTTCCACCATAACCAGCTTTGTGCTATCCCCAGGGGTTCGTGCAGAGCTAAGCATGTGGTGGGTACACAATCAATCTACTTGCTAAACACATAAGTGGTATAGTCAAGCAGAGAGTGGAAGGTAGATGGCCAACACAGAGTGAGCATTGGAAGAGAGTGTCCTCTGTCAGGAGCTGGGAGCACTGGCCAGCCACGTCAGCCTGGCTCTGTAGGCACTAGAGCCCCTCCGGGCCTATAAAGCTTGAATAATTGGCAGTGTTTGCAACTTAAATTTCTGCTGAGTGTGGTCATAAATATTAACCTAAGAACATAGTAGTGAAAGTGGCGTCTTGTTTTCACATCCCAAGCCCAAGAACAGAAACAACTGCCATCGCGTCTACAGTATGGTATTAATATACTATCAGACATTATGCATATAAAAAGAAGCACATTTTCCAGAAAGTGACCTTACTGCTTTCCTTAAAACAGTGGATAGAAGATGACCTTTAAGGTTGCTGGGGCATTGCTCAAAGTGCTACTAAATTGGAAACCTGTTCAATGGCTAAGACAGCTTACTTTCAGATTAATTATGGATGTTCTACCATTTCAAGATTACATTAGGAAGGAGGGAGGGAAGGATGTCACCAACTGTGATCAATGGATGGAATGTGAGTCTCGGCTGCTTCCTAATAAGTAAGTTGAGGTTTGAAGAAATTGGAGATCACTTTTGGTTGAGTAAAATAAAACCTACTTAGCTAACTTGGAGTTGTGGATTGCCAGGGAATCTACAGTCCCTTCTCCCCAGGCACAGAGTGTGGAAGAGAAACCATTTAGAATCCTATGCTTGACTTCAGGCCTTAGTTTCCTATTACAATTAGAAATAAAGCAAGAAAGAATAAAGTTGATTCAAAAAAGGAAGCTGGAATGAACAAATTGTCAAAAAAAAAATCAAGAGGGGACATCAAAGACCAGAGATAAATTTTTTTTAACATTTTTATCATCTACTTGTGAAAATTTGTCTAGCACCTCAGATAATTCATATCAACACTTAATTTATTTTGCTCTTATTTTTATCAAAGTAATACATACAAATATCTTGTTTAGAGTGTCAAGTAATTCTGTGTGGCTTATTAGGAAAAACAGCCAACCAGTTTTCAGATTTTTCACTCCTTTGGTGTTTTGGCTCCAAAACTTTAAAGCTGCTGTCTTACTACTCAAGGCACCAGGAAACATTCCTGTACGGAATGAAACGGCAAGCAGAGCCATGTGCTCTCTGCTGCAATTACTCAACTCTGCTGCTGCACAAAGAAAGCAGCTATATGTAAACATGGACACAGTTGTGTTCCAATAAAACTTTATTTACAAATGCAAATGGCTAGCCCATGGGCCACAGTTTTCATTTCTAGTCACTTTCAGCAGGCAAATTGCTGTGGAAGATGAGGATAAGGATCTACCTTCCAACAGCTCCCTCTGCGGCCCCCACTCCTCCACATGCTGCCCACACCACCATCTTTCCAGCAGTATAGGTGGTTAACTGGTCAGATCAGTGTGCAGTGTTCTATTATCTGTCATGACTTTACACAGGCTGTCTATCATAATAGAATGATATTCCCTTTCTTGTACAAGTTTTCATTTTCTTTGTTATTACTACTATTATGGTCATTGCAGTGCTAAGCATTGAACCCAGAACCTTGTGTATGCTAGGTAAGTGCTTGACCACTGAGCTATACCCCCAGCCCTTTTTTATTTTTCTTACAGGCAATCATTAGCGTGCTCTTCCACATGCTTGCTATTTATAAACTGCTTATGAATTCAAATCCAAATTCTCATTTAAAAACTTCTTAGCATGTTCTGAGCATATATGATAGTCTCTTGCTTTTCTCTTCTGGGAGCATCATCCCAGAGCATTCTGACTGTGGGCCTTGCATCCATCATCATGGGCCTCTGCAGTATGTGAAAGCTGTCTTTCCTGGCTCTGTAACTACTTCTTTCTAGATCTAGTCCCTTTTTTATTATTATTTTTATTTTATGTGTATGAGTATATTGCCTACATGTATGTGAGTGCACCCGTGTCATGCAGTGCCACAGAGGTTAGAAGAGGGCTTCAGATTCCCCTGGAACTGGAATTAAGGATGGTTAGTAGACGCCATGTGGGTGCTGGAAATCGAACCTGGGTCCTCTGCAAGAGCAGTCAGTGCTCTTAACTGCTGAGGCATCTCTCCAGCCCCTAGTCCCGTTTTCTTAAGTGAGCCACCTTTCTGTAGTTTCCTGGAAAAGAGTGCATGACTATTTTCTGAAACATAACAAATCTGAAAATGTCTTGATTCTCCCTCTTAGTGGAGGACACACTGTTTATAGACTACTTGGTGCAAATCATGTTGCTTCACAATCTGGAAGAAATTCTTCCATCATTAGTAACATTGCTCTTTCCAAGGTCAATGCCATTCCAACTCCTGATCCTTCATTGAACACTTTTACTCCCTGGAAATGTTTTGAACCTTCTGCTCTCCCCCATTTTCTGAAGTCTTAAGAGTATTTTTTTTTTTTTTGCTATGAGTCTATTCAGGTACTTTATACTGGAGACTTAATGAACTTGCACTCTGGAAAGTCATGCTCTGCAGCTCCAAGAGATCTCCTTGAGTTGATTTTGGGGGACAACCCTATCTTGTTCTCTCTTTCCAGAACTTATTCAGATATCAGACCTCTTGGACTGACTCTCAAATTTTCCTAGCTTTTCTCTCTCATTTGCTCTATTTCCGTGTCTCCTGTTTCCCCCAAAATTCTGACCATAGTATGAAATTTGCATCTTGAAGTTTCTCATTGAATTTTTTTTTATTTCTTATTTCATGTCTTGAGTTTCCAAGGGCTCTAAGTCTGCTCTGTGAATATCCTCTCTTGTTTCTTATTTCATAAAAGTAACATGGTATTGCTTAGAAGATATTAATGATGATTTGCAATGCTGGGGATTGAACCCTAGACCTTGCACATGCCAGGCAAACACTATGTCACTGAGCTACATCTCCAGCCTTAGTGATGGTTTTCTTCCAACTATCTTTCCCCTACCCAGCCTCATTTTACTTCAAGGAGCTTCGTGCTTGTTTGCTTATATAGTTGTACACTTTTTTGGACTTTGGCTTTCTCTGTTTATTTCCTCTAGTGTCTGGTGACCCACATTTAAGAGTGAGTCACTAAAACTGTGACTGCAAGTTCTCTACACACAGATGGAGCCCCTCGTGTGGGCTTCTCTGGCTGAGGCTTTCCACTGAAAAGCCACTGGCATTAGCATCACTGAGTTTTTATTGTGTGTCAGTCAGAAGCACCAATAAAGCATTTTCTACTCTCTTAACTGGAGGGTGGACACCTGGCTGTCATTTAATCTACAACTAAGAAGGAAGAAGGCAGTGGAGTTTCAACATTCAAGGTGTAAACTTTACTCTCCCAGGTTTCAGTGTAGAATCCCTGTCTGCCTTGGACCCCCAAGTCCTCCAATCAGTAGTCAATATTACTTCCTGCCTGTGTAAGGGAAGGGCAGTTGCCTGGGGTGGGCATCTGAGCATGTAATGGTTACTAACAAACTTCAAATGGATTCTTCTGTGTTCAGCCTTCTATTTCTCACTGGTATCTCCCAGTAACTCTTGCTGCACTTGCTTAACTTTGAGGACTTCCACAGGACAGCTGGGGTGTTGCTCCCCTCTCTCCACAAGGCTCCCCTCTCTGTCCTTGGGGATGTCACCACTTAAGCTGCCGCCCTTCAGCTTCCAGAGAGTTGTTGTGTCTCCATTCACCATTCTTTGTCTATATTCCATGAGTCTTAAGTGTAGAGGTTGCATCCTAAATGTGCCACTTAGGCTTGGGCCATTCACAGAGAATCCCTGTGTGTGACCAGTGGTGTAACTCCGTAATAATCTCTGACTGTTGAAAAAGAAGCTACTTTGATGGGTGGTGACTGGGATACTTGTCTGTAAATTTAAGGATCTATATTTTGCACATAGTAAGAAATTACATTTGTCTAGGGATGTGAGAGCCTTGGGGTTTTCTCTAAGATCTATGGCCTCTCCAGTTATGTGTATTTGGCTAGGTTTACAGTACCAGACATGCGATTCCTCCCATTGAGTGAGCTTTAAATCCAATTAGGTAGCTATTGATTACCCCCAAGATAAAAGTGCCACTATTGCACCAATGTCGTTTGCTGTGCTGGTCATTGATGTGATTTTTAGGCCTTGAAGCTGGGGTTGGACCATCCATTGATGTACCAGCTTGTGTAGTGCTCTCCAAAGCTATGAGAGCTAGCCTTAAGGGGAGGTGGCTTCCAGGTCAGTTCCAGCTCCATTGCTCCAAGTCCTGTGTCTAAAGTATGTCCTGTCTTCAGCAATAGGGTCTTACCTTCAAGTTCTGAAAGGCGATCAAGGACTGTGGCAATAGCTTGTGTAATTTTGGGGGTCTCTTGGACCACCCTGGCCAATGACTCAAAGGAAGGTTTCTCCTATCTGGCACTGTGTCTTGTTATGTAGTCTTTAGCTATACTCACGGACCCATGTAGGGATATTGTATATGTAATCTTTCAGAAGGTTTTTGGACTAATACGATTCCCTCTGTTTTTTTTTTTTTATACTAGCTAGGAACTGTTTATGTCTCCTCTTTCTTGCCCTGTCTTATCCTCCCTCCCTGCCCTTCACATTTAAAGTATCCCCATTTTCCCCATTTCTCCCTTGATAATTTCTGTCTGCTGCAGTCCCACCTCTTTTGAGCTCCTTCTTCCCCTTTATTCCCATAGTTCTTTGACAGCCCTCTTCTCCCCTCCCCTTTAACTGCCCCTCTTTTGTATTTTCAGTAATGACAGACAACTGTACAGATTGGTGCTTTATCTGTGTTGTACATATATGGTGAACTCATATACCTATGTATCTGTATTACTTTCAGATCAACATTTAAAAATAGATCCAATTTTCAAAGTCTGATATACACATATATGTGTGTTACATATACATGCATGTTACATATATGCATATCAGTTCTACAGTAGCTCACATTCAATTCCACACACTGCTGTTAAAACAACTCATTCTTCAGGAACCCATGTTGCCTGCACAGCCCCTTCTCTTACCTTGGGCTATAAGTTGGGAAAACATTTTCTTTGACTCTAAACCTTCAGTTGAGATGCAAATATTGTTAATAGCTCTGGTTATAGAATGGAATAGTAACAATAGCAAGCAATCAAAACATGCATGGATTTTATCTTTTTTCATATTTTAAGCTGGTCAGTTCTCTTTCCAGACAAATAAGAAGGCCTTGGTAAAGCACTATTGTTAGAAACTTGGGTTTTCATAAGTATGCTGGGTTTTGTGAATCCTACTCTATCACCAAAGCAAAATCAATATAGACTTTTACATATAAAAGCCTGTGGGGAAGGAGATAAGTATTATATCAACAACTACAGCTTCTGAAAGCAACATCTAAGCCAAATATATTAATGTCTATTATGAGTACTTTCATTTAACAAACATGCTCTGAGATCTGCTTCTGGCCTGACATTGTGCTTAGTAGTCCCTCCTAAGCATCCATCTTAAAGCAAGAAGAAAGTTCAGTGTTATGAGGAAAGAAAAAAAAATGGAGAGAAATAGATGGTAAGAAAGCAACAGGAACCCATCCAGTCTCAAGAAGAAGGATTTTAGGAATAAAGAGGTTAATCTATGTAGAACTCAGGATTAGAAACACGAAGCCCACCCTTAAACTACAGAGCTGGGTGAGAATCTGAGCATGATCAGCTGCAAAGAAAATCCCCACAGCCCACACTCACAATTGATACCAGACCCCTTAATGGAATTATGTACGTGTATTTTTCATGGGGATATGAGGACTTCAGATGCAGAAAACTAGGTAGGCACTGACGACAACACCCACATAGGGCCTGTTCACACTGATCTTGTGCAGAGTTCTAAACAAAACCATTGTCTGCTCTCCTGGACCAGAAAAGTCCACACACATTAAAAGACTGTCCTGGAGGACTATTAGAGGCAGGAGTGCTGACAGTTACAAGAACTGGCAGACCAAACAACAACATGTGTATCAGCAAGAGAGCAGATAAACTAAAAGATATTTGTGAGATTCACCTCATTTTGCCAAGAGCCTAAATAGCTTTGGAAATACCCATGTGTATATTATTAAAGCCTCATCAAGAAAAGGCCATTCACTTTAGGATAGTAAATAAACAAATAGACAAAAACTGGGGACAGGTGTTCCTACCCAAATGGCTGCCTGAGGTTAGGGTGCTTCAGAATTGTGTCTGCTTTACAATGGCGAAGCTTATCTGGAATAGTTCTGCCCCATGTGGCAGTCCTGTACTTACTTTTTTCTGAAGCCACAAGAGGTTGTTAAAGGGCTCCATTGACCTCAATGAAACTGCATAATAGCAGCTGCCTTCGCCCCACAAGAGAGTAGAGGACCAGCAAGTGGGAAATTGTGGTATGGCTCTCCTAAGGTTGAGTCTACAGAAAACAAATACCAGTCTTCCAGTGGCTAGAGTGTAGTCCTCTTACTGATCTTTGTGTTGCAGAAACAGTAGAGCCTCCTTGGGATTTGAAGCCACTGGCATTGAAAAACATAATTTTGCTGTAAGAATAAATAAAGTGGGCTGGAGAGATGGCTCAACAGTTAAGAGCACTGGTTGCTCTTCCGGAGGCCCCGATTGGGTTCCCAGCACCCACATGGAGACTAACATCCATCCTTAACTCCAGTGCCAGGGATTCCAGGAATTCCAATGCCCTCTTCTGGCCTCTGTGGACCTTGCACAACATGGACACACTTACATACATGCAGTCAAAACACTCATACACATAAAATACAAATGAATAAATAAATGAATAATGGTTTCCCTGAGCTCATTTCTACATCCATCTTCATCCTCCATAATGTCATGAATGTTCTTTTGTCATTGAGACCTGATTTAGGGATACTTTTCTTAGAAAGGTGGCTGAGGACAGCCCCCCCCTCCACTTCTCTGACAGTCAGTCTCCCATGGCATCAAGACAGTTTTCTGGTGACCAAGAAAGATACCTGAGCTAGGTGGTGCACACCTATCGAGCTGTCACAAAGTGGTGGGCACTACAGCAGAGTCACGCTGCTGTCAACCTGCTGATGACATCCCACCCTTCCCCATTCTCATTTCATGAGCAATGTGAGGAGCATTCACACTCTGCAGTGTGAGGATGGTGGTGTTAATGAACAGACCCCATCTGTGTTACTCTCGTGATTTTTTTTCCCTACTAAATCTAGTGATCAGCAGTAAACAAGGGGAGAGCCATTCCCTGGAGGCATCTGAAAAACCAGAAAACAAGCTGGGACATGAGCAGATCGCTCAGTGGCTCTGAAACAGGCTGAGCCTTCCTAAATTGGTCTGGATGTTCTGCCTAAGTCTCTGGACACTTACGACCCTACACAGCCCCACTTACCACAAAGCATTCAAATTAGGCATTGTTTTTTGACAAAGCAGATGGCATTGCTTATAATTTGTGGGAATACGGTTAACCTTTGCAGATTAGCTTCATGGTATGAATGGTAATGACCTATTTTCTTTCCATTAGGACTTACAAACTCATCAAGATTCTACATCCCACATCCTCCTCTTGAGTTTGAACCTCCGTGTGACAAGAGGGATTTATGAGAGAGCAAAGAGAAAGCACATTGCTCTCTTTCTCTGGAACAGAATGATGGTCAGGGAAAAAAAGATAAAAAAATTAAAACCTCATTCCCATGAGCTCGGCTTACCACAGCTGACCTACGTTTTCTAAGTTATCAGTAACCAAGATGCTGGGAAAAGTGCTTATTAGATAACCTCTTCTCCAGAGGGTTTAACAAGTTCTCAAAACAGCAGAGTTTTTGTTTGTATTCTATGCTATTCCCAAGGAATTTGTGATCGTATACATTATTTGTCAATGTAGGACATTTGTCAGTGCGTGGAAAGACTGATGAATTGGCAGTAACATAGATGAAGCATATTGATTAAATTGACTTTGTATATAGTAATGTGCTGCACAATAACGTGTGGGAAATACACTGTATGGCCTTTGTGTTTCATTAAGACTTGCATATTTCTTTGTGACAGAAGAGATCATGGCTCTACTCATGTCTTTGTCATAAAAACGAATTAAATGGAAGTTATGATGACTATGCCAATACAAAAACAATCATAGTATCAAAGCTTTTATTGCTCTTGTATCTCCAAAGTTGCTTTCATTGTCTTTTTTTGATATTTCATTACTATTTTTATTTTATGTGTATGAGTGTATTGCCTACACATATATAAGTGCACCCTTGACATGCAATACCCACTGAGGTCAGAAGAGGGCATTGGATCCCCTAGAACTGGAGTTACAGGTAGTTGTCAGCCGCCATGTGAGTGCTGGGAACCAAACCCGGGTCCTCTGCAAGAGCAGCCAGCATTCTTAACTGCTGAGCCATCTCTCCAGTCCCTCCTTACATCATCTTAATGGCAGCATTAAATAAGGGCTGGAGATGCAACTCAGTAGTAGTATACTTGCCTAGCATGTGTGAGACCCTGGATTTCATCCCCAGTACCACAAAATATAAAGAAAGCCTCAAGTGCCGTGTCATGTGATTTATATTTAAATGTGCACATTATTCTTTTCATCTGGAGAAGACAGCCCTCTGTCTTAATTTCCCCATTGAACCCTCAAAGCTTTCCTATGCAGTGCAGAGGCATTATAGGCACTGATGACTGTGTGGGCGTCCCAGGGCCTGGAGTGAATCACCAGTTTTAGAGGGTTCGGTACATAATTTCTTGGCCCCATGATCCAAGAATGTCATGATGATGGGATCCTGTGGCAAAAGAGCCTTTTCACAGTGCATAAGAAGCAGAAAGAATAGCAAAACCCCCATTAAAAAAAATAAAAGAGTATATGAAGTTATCGGAAAAAAAGTGATGGGGAGATATGGGAGGAGTTGGAGGGGAGGGAGTGGGCATGGATTTGATCAAAACACCTTATAGGCATGTATGAAATTCTCAATAAATTATTTTTTAAAAAAGCAGAAAGAAGCAGGAAGGAGCCAGAGATAAGTCATGTAGGTCCAAGACCCATCTGCCGCACTGTGACTTACTTCCTCCAGCTAGGCATTACCTCCTAAATTCAAGAACCTCCCAAAACAGCACCACCAGATGGGCACCTAGAGCTCAGCCCACAAGCCTGTGGGGGGAGGGGGCGGGGCGTTTCATACTCAACCCATAACCCATGAACTCCCAGGCTAAGGAGTTTGGCATTTTATTTGGTAAGCAATGAAGAGCTGCTGGAAATTTCTCCGAGCAGAGTGCAAAAGGACAGCAGCAGGCTTAGATGAATGGAGGTGGGACTTCTAATAAGCGTTGGGGGTTTAGGCGCCAGAATTCAGAACAAGAAGCTTATCAACATGGCAAACAAGTAGTTTGGCTGTGACGTGGGCTAGGGTCATACAGTGAAACTCCAGGACAGGCTCCAGGAAGCTAGAATTCCTGTGCGTAGAGGCTGGTGGAAGGGAGATGTGGCGAGGGAGCTGAGTGGAGAGGTCACGGAGATGCTTTTCAGCAGAGCATATCATCACAGTCAAATTTATGAAACAAGATTACCTGTCAACAGACCTCAATTATCTCTCATCTTAACAAAGGGATACATATATACTATATCCAGAAGAGCAGCGCACAGCTAGGCTCATGCAACCAGCCAAGGAGCCACATCTCTTGAGGACAGAGGTTCAGGGATTCATGCATGTATGTATCCCACCCAGTCTGCAAGCACATAATCATATAATGCTGAAACACTGGGAAGAAAGCACCCTCGTTTCTCACTCCAGGCACAATGTTCTGCAATAAAAGGAAACTCAGGAGAAAACAAATGTGCACTCTTACACGAAACACAGTGAAATCCTAGCCAAGGGTCAGCATTTGTATCTTGATGTTTTGGAGTGGCCATCACACAAAAAAGCCCCTGAGCCTCACGACCATATGCCACCTCCACATCTTGACTCCCCTTGCCACAGGACGCATGTCACATCTGTGTACTTTGAAAGAATGTCAAGAAGCACGTAGATTAAGAAATAGTCCTACCACTCAGCATATCCTTGTAATCCCAGCACTTGAGAAACTGGAAGAAGGATCACAAGTTCAAGGCCAGCCTAGGTCATATAGCAAATTCCAGCTCAGCCAGGGTAACAGAGTGAGACCCTGTCTCAAATTTGAAAAATGTAAGGAATACTGCTGCTGTCACCTGCAGCCATTAACCTGCCAAGTTTGCGGTAGATGTTATAGAAAAATAGATGTGGGCACAGACATGCTTACATCTAGTTTCTTAGGGTGACTGTTCTGTTTTTGAGATAATTTCACTGTAACTTTAAAGTCTTAGTCGAAGAATTATTAGCAGCTGATTACTGCTGGGTGAGGAAGAGCTGATCTTCTTGAAGGGAGAGACTCTGGATAGACTGAATAAATCCCAGTGAATGAACTTGCACTGAGGGACATCTTGGGACACTAACCTTACATAATGGGCCTTAACACAAATGACAGAATGTATGAACTCCAGAGGGGGGCTATGGGAGGGTGCCAAAGGGGAAGGGAGTATAAGCTGATTTTATGTATGAAACACACAAAAATTCAATAAATTTATTTAAAAAAGAAAGCTCTTGAAAAAAAAGGAATGGGGAAATGTTGACAGTTCTGTCAGATCAAAGAGTTTATTAATTAGGAATATGGAAAGCTTAAGCTATAGGAAAAACAACAACTAATTCAGACAAAAAAAATTGGATGCAGGAGAAATGAGCTTCTCTCAAAATCACATTCCAATATGTCTTAGAGTTTTGTATGGGATCAAGAGTTGATTTGGTGTTGCATTGTGTTTACTTCTGCTGGTTCCCTTTTGGAACGCCCATGATCTTGCAAAATATCAGTTCATCTATCCTTACTTTCTTTTCCAAAGTCTTCCATCCCAGCTGTTCCCCTTTGCAGCTGCCTAAATTATGTGTGTGTGTGTGTGTGTGTGTGTGTGTGTGTGTGTGTGTGTAGTGTGTGTGTGTGTGTGTGTGTGTGTGTGTGTGTATGTATGTGTTTTTTATCTCCAAGTTTTTTTTCAGGACCATAACCATCCTTACCATCATTTTACTTCTCTAAAGTCTCCCTGTCCTTCAAAAGCCAGGCTGAAACTTGCCTCCTCCCTGAAATCCTCTCAAATGCATCAAATCATTCCTGCTTCTCCCATCTCCAATAGGTCAAGTTGTTAGCAGCATCTATCTGAGTTATGATAATAACACCACTGTTATTATCACAACTGTTGTTAGATGCTTCATGTGTATTATCCTACATCCAAACAGTCCTGTTCTATCATCTTCATTAACAGGAGAAGGAACCAAGGTAGATAAGAGGCTAAGTAATTTGCTGGTCCCCTGGAGGTGATATAGTTATGGTTCAAACCCAGGACCTACAGGCTGGAAAATCATGTTCTTCTGTGCCATTTGGCTTCCCAATTATGGAATGGTTTTCCTTGTTGTTTAGCAAATCTATTTGTGCATGATTCTAGGAGGGGCAGTTTTTTGTTCACTTTGCGGAATCCCTAGAAAGAATCTGATTAATATTGGAGAAACTGAAGTGAACTGACTCCTGTCATTTGTTCTCGTATCTTGGCTCCTGTTTATCTGCAGATGAATCATCACTGTTACATCCAACACTGATGGATTACCTCTTCTTGTGGTGTATTGAAGGAGAGAAGTGTATGGTTGGATCATAGCAAGGATCCACGCATCTACTAATTACTCACTGTCTGAGAATGTTAGAATCAGAAGCAGCCTCTACTCACCGACTTTTGCCTTTAGGATTCTAATTGCATTGCTCCAGGCAGAAGACCCCATACCCTTCCCTGCATGTTACTGATACCTGAAGAATTTTAAATACTCTACATGGGCCAAGGGTCCCAAGACAGAGCCTTGTGGTGTCATGTATCCGCACTTCTTTCTAAGTTCTCTGGATTAGTGTAATGTGCAGCCTTAATGAGAAATGGTGCATTAGTTCCAGGAGTCTGACCTGGTCTTGAGATGCTTTGGAAGGGTGAGCTTGAGATCCAGACCATCCTTCGGGACCTTTTCCACCATCCAAAATGAAGCTGGATCTTGGCTCTGGCTTCTCAGCTCGGGCCTAATGCTTTAATCATATGTGGTCTTCATGGTCACCCACAGACCAGACATGCTTTATTCATAGATAATTCTCTTTATCCATTTCATGCCCCAAGCCAGCTGTACCACCATCTTGCTCCCAAATTTCCAAGCTTCTGAACCAAACTAACCAGCATTTCTAATCTATTCTCTTTTCAATAAAATAAAATAAAACAAGGAAACTGACTTTCTAGGAAAGGAAACAAAAGGAACAGCAGAGTCAGGAACTCTGTAGAGCTGTGTGGATGAAGGTAGATGGACCACAGTGTTAGCATTCACATCCCAAGAAAACAGGGCAGCACCCTTCTACCCATACCCACTCTTATTCTGAGGAGACAGGTGTGCCATGTGACCATCTGGCTTTCTGATCATCGAATATCTAGTGCTATAGGTGAGTACTGTGCTTCTTGCAGACTTTGTTGTATCCCAGGCATCTTCGATTTGCCACAAGTGAAGGAAACACTAGCATAGAAAAGAGCAAGATCACAGAGTTGCCCTCCCTCTTGCAGGTGTGTCCAACCCACAGCCCATGGGCTGTTTGCATCCCAAGATAGCTATGAATATAGCCCAACACATCTGTAGATCACAGCATCATGTTCCAATGTCAAAAGGTTGGATACCACTGCCCTAGGGGCTGCTGCATTGGGTACATGGGCAGCAGGGCTGGCCTGCGTGTGACTGACTTCATAGATGCTTTGCTTGAGTGCTTTATTCTCTTCCTGGTTATAATTGGAGATCCAACATGAAACTGCCTGTTGACTTCCAAGGAGGGTCATTTTAACACTTCAAAGTTCCACTTAAGAGCCTGAGGATTTTTTTCCTGAGTTTTGCCAACTGTGTGCTATAACCTCCTCTTAGCATGCTTCACTTGAAGCATCCTCACTGAGTTATTTCCTATTATCGCCATGTAATTAGAGAACAAAACTATAAAGTGGTATTTAACATGCCTTATTTAGTAAAGCCCTGTAATAACTTACTTCATTGTTCCACTGTTCTACAGTCCTGTCAAATCACATCCCCACAAAAATAAACAAAAGATGCATGCTACACTTCAAATGTCAGATGCTGAGTCCCAGGTGTCACTGTTACCCCAATTTCTGGGCTTATGTGTCTCTTGGATCTGGTACTAAAGTAGATTCTCATTGTACTAGGTTTTGTTTGGCAAAGTATCTAACCTGGGTGGAACATTTTGTGTTTGTTGCTTCTCAGTTTTTACTGTCTGTGTGTTGGTCATCTTTCCATTACATAATGAAATAGCTAAGTTAATTAACTTACAAAGAGGAAGGTTTGCTTTGGCTTAGAGTTTGAGATTGTACTCCAAGATCCAGTGGATCCATTACTTTGGGTCTCTGGTGGATGTGTCACATGTCACTGGGGTCAGCTGCTTAATGACAAGGAACCAAAAGAAAAAGAAGATGCTAAAGTCCCATAACCTCCTTTAAGAGACGCCTCCAATGGCCCAAGGACCTCTCACAAAGCCCTGCCTCCTAATGATTCTGCCACTTCCCAATTCCTGAGACCCATATGTGTCATATGGACTTTTGAGGATTCTTCTCCAACCACAGCAACATGGTAACTCAAACGTTAAAACAAAATTAGAGAATCTGGTCTCTAATTAGAGAATCTGGATCACATCTCTGTTTAACATTTCCCCTTCTCCTGGAGACCTAACAATCTTGATTACTGGTGTAGATTTTAAGAGTGACATATGTGTTTGAGGATACCTGTTTCTGTTTTGGCCTGAGACACTCAGGCCCTTGGAAATCTATGATGCAGTGAAATATCTAACAACATCCTAAGGCAGAGCACACATACAAACCAATTAAAGTTCACCCAAAAGAAAAAAGCAAGACAGCCTAAGACAGCACAAGTCAGTCACCATCGCTTGAGTTTATCAAAAACCCACAAGCAACCTAGGGAGGGGCAAGTTTTATAGAGGCAATGGGAAGTCTCCCCTGGGTCCACTGAAAGGTCATTGTCATGGGGAAGCTGGAGATGACCAAATGGAAGCCCAGGATCCTCTGTAGCACTTGAGCACCCACTGTGGGCCATGTATGGTGGCAAGAAGTGGACACTCTTCCACTGCTGAGTTGGAAAAGACCTTGGAAGTGGTGCAGTGGGTCACAGCACCATAGGGAGACAGGACAGGAGTGAAAGGTGGCCCTGGGATTCAAGAGTTGAGAATCCAGGGCATACCAACCCCCATGGAAACGTGGAAGAGAATTTGTAAACAGATCAAAGGCCTGGGGAGATGACTCAGTGGCTACACGTTCCTGCTGTGGTACAAGCATGAAGACCTGAGTTCAAATCCCCAGAACCCACATAAAAATCAATAGTGGCCACACACCCACCCCTAGGATTGCTAGGGCTTGCTGGCTGCTAACCTAGCTCCAGATTCAGAGAGAGACCACATTCAAAGGAACAAGATGGAGAGTGATGTGGTAGGACATCTAGCTTCTTCTGTGCATACCTCCATGTGCATCCCTACACACATGCACGCGTGCACGCACACACACACTCACCTCAAAAAAAACTCATTTTGTTTTAAAATAAAGAGAGGTCAAAAGGCAAGGCTTCTGGTGGATTTGAGATTGGTTATCCCACTGACCAGCTCCTAGGGGGTCAAAAACACCAAGTCACAGTAGTGATGTGCTCATAAGCATCTGAGCCCCTGACTAGACCACTCTTCGTCCCACCTTACACATAACTAATTCTGATTCATCTTCCAAGAGACTACTCAACCACTTCAAGAAACTTCTCTAATGACCCCCAAATTGGAAGAGTGTGCTTATACAAGTTCCCACTGTAGCCATTCTCCACAGTAGAAGCTCCCATGCACTCTGACAGGATCCATGTAGATTAAGGATACACCACAATCCCAAGATGACCAGCACCAGTCCCCTACAAGAGCTCTTAGTAAACATAAATGTCAAAATAGGTGAATGACATGGTCTCTCCTCTAAACACCTCAGAAAATCTCAATCCCTCCAGTAGCTACCACACTACCTTCATGTGGCAGCCTTCCAAGGGGCTGGGAGGACATGGGGGACAAAGCCTCCTACCTGCCTGCCTCAGTACCTCCTTTGAGCATTTCCACTATAATTTCAGATGCACCACAATACCCATTCTCTCCCCCTTCCCCCAAGGTTCTGGCAGAGGCTCTTGATTATGTATAGGTTCTGGGAAGGGAGAACAGAAAAGTGGGTGTACTGTCATAGTTGTATAAAATATAGAGCTTTAACATTTTTAAGCATGTGCAAATGGATTATAGTTTACCTGGCAAGATCATGGCAGACTAAGAGGAAAAAAAAAAATCTAGTTTCTTTTCCTGTTGCTAGCCAAAGCAACGTAAGAGAGAAGAAGTTTATTCGAGTTCATAGATAAAGGGCACAGTCCACCGTGGTGGGAAGTCATGGCAGCAGGAGCTTGAAGCCACTGGTCACAATCAGGAAGCAGATGGCGATGAACACAAGCTAGTGCTCAGCTCCATTTTTCCACTTACACAGTCCAGGATGCCTGCCAGGGAGTGGCCCTACCCACTAAGTATTCCCACCTCAGTTAACATACTCAAGATAATGCTCCAGAAGCCCTTCTCCCAGATGATTCTAGATTCTGTCAAGTCGGCAATCAACACTAGCCATCACACCTATTATATAAACATTTGGTTCAACTGAGAAAAAATATTAGTTATCGTGGTTGTTTGTTTCTCTCTGTGTGTGTGTGTGTTACATGTATCTTATAAACTTTATTTGCCTATGACACAATGTGCCTCACCTCCATATTTCATTCTCTAGATAACAGGATGTAATGCAAGACTTTGAGGAACATGATTGTGAACAGGCAGTTCAGAGTGAAGAGGATTATTTGCTTGGCCAGAGGGTAGGCTCCTGGCTGTTCTATGAAACTGAATCAAATCTGTTTTGAAAAAAATCTTGATCAAAAGCAAGACCTTTCCAAGTTCCCACAAAGTCCATTTATGGTAATATATTTAAAACTGGACTTATCTAGTAACAAAATACAGTTCTGTGTTTTGGATACAAAAACAAATTATCCCTACTAAATAAAAAAATTTTCACACATTATTGTCAATCAGACATTGTAATGGGTTCTCTGGAGGTAGAGAGATGCAGCATTATTTATGCCATTTAGAACTAAACCAAGCCATGGATCGATCTACCTCTCTGACTGTCGGTTCTTTTCCAATGATACATTAGGGCTTGGTACCAGAAACTGGAAGGTTTGTTGAATAGCTTTACTGCAAATCTTAAAAAAAAAAAAGGAAGGGAGGGAGGAAGGAAGGGAGGGAAAAGGGGGCCTAAATCAAATATGAAATAAGGTCACAGAACTTCTTAAGGACAACTTTGTAAAGTTACACTTGTAATTACTTACATTTAATATGTCCCTTTAAAAGCTTTAATGAAATGGTTGGGAGGCTGGAGGAAGCATCGTGTGCTCGTAGGAGTCAGATAGCCCTGGGTTGAAATTCCTGCTCTGCCGCGTGTTGACTTTGTGTTCCTGGGTGTCCTCATCCATAAAATGAGGAGTAATGTCATAAACAGCTTGCCTAATTAGACTGTCTAGAAAATTAAACATAATGAAGTATGTGATATCTTTAGCACACGGCAGTACAGAGTAACATTCACTAAGCTCCAGAAGGTGTACACTGTGTCTGTTTTGCTCAGTCTTCTACCCAGCACATGATAAGTGCCCAGGGAAATGCTTGTTAGGCAGACAGATTGGTGAATGCTAGCCAGCCTGATAGTATCCTTTTACACTCTGAAGTATATTTTGTCCTGTACAGAGTCCCATCAGGCAAGTGTCATTGCCTTGACCTTTGGTCTGTGCATTTCTAGGTGCCTGGTATTGTTTTATAATTGTCACTCCATACTACGTAACTTGGAGGAACAGCACTATCTAGAGTGGTGGGAGAGTGGTCCCCTGAAATCCAAAAGCAAATCCTTAGACAAGGTGAAGAGAAAGAGATGTATGTCTACCCACCCTCTGAAAACCAAGGAATTTCAGAAGGTTAGGAGTGAAACAGACCTTTGTTTTAAATTCTTCACATGAATCTGAAAAAGGCTACAGCTTGGAGTTCTAAAGCAATAAAATGCTGTGCATTTAAACAGAATCCAAGTCCTAACTCTAGTCCAGAATGTCTTTGCTCTAAACCATTATTCATTCATCACCTATGTATATATGTGCATGTGAATGTATGTAGCATGTATGTTGTACTTTAACTAATGCTAGTCAGCTTGTATCTGAATCAGAGTACAGATGGTTAGATTCATGCCACCAAGCCCCTCATTTCTCAGCTGAGGTTGTGAAACTCATTTTTGTGAGGAGCATTTTGGTGCCTTCTAATACAAATCAGTCTTGACTCAAAGGGCATGAGATAAGCTCAAACTGTCACTGTGGTGGTTTGAATGAGAATGTCCCCTGTAGGCTACAAGTATTTGAACATTTTCGTCCCCAGTTGGTGGCAATGTATTGGGAGGTCTTAGAAGGTGTGGCCATGCTGGAGGAAGCACATCACTGGTTTAAAGAGTTCTTAAGCCAGATCTCCAGTCAGTCTCTGCTTGCTGTGCCTGCTTGAAGATGTGAGCGCTTAACTTCTGCTCCTACTTAGTCATCTCTGCCACCATGCCTCCCTGCCATAAGGCACTCTTACTCCTTGGAACTGTAAGCTAAATAAACTCTCCCTTCTATAAGTTCCCTTGGTCACAGTGTTTTATCACAGCAACAGAAAAGTAACTAATACAGTCACTGTGAAAAGACTGTCAGAAATACCAAATACCACAAGCCCAACACCTCACATCCCACCTAACACATACCACCTCACACACATATCACCTCACATCCCACCTAACACATACCACCTCACACACAGATCACCTCACATCCACCTAACACACACCACCTCTCACACCACCACCACCACACATCTCACAAAGAGCATCTTCCCACCAGGAGCTATTTTAAGCTTCATTCCAGGGGGAAATGATTCACATGGAGAAAACTGTAAATGTATTGACCCAAACAGAAAGGATTTCCCTACAACCAGAAGTCCCTTCATGAAGTCAGGCCTCAAGCTTTGTGCAAAAATGCTTGTGACACATAGTAAGGAAGGTGGGTGGTGAATAGCAACTAAAACCACAGTTTTCTTCACCAAAGCCACACACAGTAAGAAACAGGCAGAGACCTGTGGGGCCTTGATGTAACACCTCACACTACAATGAAGAAACTGGGCCCCCAAAATCTAACTTTCAGTTCTTCTGACTGAATCGTGTTTAAGGCCTGATTTTTGCTCTAGAACATTCTCTACAATATTGGTCTTCTCCACCCTTGAAGGAGGGTTGTCAGGCTTCATCTCCACATCGGTGTTTGCAGTGTTTGCTGGGATTTGTGAACTTTTGTAATTATGAGTCCCATAATAGAAGTTCCCAGGGCTTTGTGAAGTCGCTGCCTGTTCCTGCTCTAAGGAATGGCACTACTGTGTTCAGGGTCAGTGTTCTTATTGAGTGGAAATTCTGGTTTCATCATGTTGTGCCTAACTTAGGGTCATATATATCGAGGAAAAGGAAGCTCCTGGGTCCAATGATATATGTCCAAGAAGAGTTCCATGGTCTCTTGGGAAAAACCGCAAAGGGGGGGGTCAGAGAGGCCAGATTAAAAAGACAGCATGAGCTTTAGGCTCAGAGTGGGAACCTCACACTCATTCACACACTGCCCCCAACACATGCACACACAGGGATTAAGTCCTGGGGAAAACAAGCCACAAAATCCAAATCAGGATTTGCTTCAAGTCCCCAGGCAAGGCCTGGGAGTACAGAGAGCACAGAGGGCCTTGCTGAGAAGCACCAGGAAAGTCAGGGAGAAAGACTGTCCCGGGAGGCAGCAAGCTCATGCTCTGAGCCTCCAGCTCTGCAGCTGTAAGCACAACTGACTTCTGCAAAGGTCACTGGCTCTGCCAGCAGAGAGTGTCCAGGTTCCAACACTAAAACATTAGCACAGAGTTCCCAGGCCAGTGCATCTTTGCCAAGCCCCACAAGTGCTGCCATTACCTGGATCTCCATACAGGAAGAAATTAGCCACATGCTAGAAGAGGGCGTTGCCCATGCAAGGGGTCCTAGCAGTCACTGGGGGAGACTTGACGATGGAAGGAGCTCCAAGAAAACACACGGTCAGGGAAAACTGCTTTAGTAATATCAAGATGCAGTGTTTGTTAGCATCAGCATCATCTCTAGGCCCTCATGTGAAGGGGGATCCAGGGGAAGCTAGGGAAGATGCGGTAGCAGGACCACGTGCCTCCTCTTTGTGTCTTCACTTGGCCAAATTCCCTCCCAACTGTATTGTGTCTGGAGGGACAGAAGCATGACTAAGCTGATTTGTATTCTGCCAGCCAAGGGAAAATATAATTAATGCAGCAGCTAGGCTCCGCAAAGCCCATGGGAAAGGCCCAGAAGGAAAAGGGCGCCTGCAGAGCAAAGGATGGCAGAGGGCTAGAGGTGCCACTCTGCTGTAATCCCACAGTGTCTCCTCTCTAATGCCCATGATCAACAAAGAAAACAACATGAAGCCTCACCCGCCAGGCATTATAAAGAACCGCTCACCCTTAGGTGACAGTAGGGAACGTAGCAGGCCCTGGTGAGAGTTTTCTGATCTCCTGCTGCCCTGACCTGCCAATCATAACTCATACCTTCATCCCAGCCAACCAACAGATCAATTGATATAGGAACTCTGGCACAGCTTCCAGCAGAGACAAGGCACTTCCTCAGCCTTAGGGAGAAGCAAGAGAAATTGTGGTAACATACACATACCTAGCTTATACTAACGCATCAAGTAGAGCAAGTAAAAACTGGTAATTCTGAAGAACTGAATTGGGAGGTCAGAGGCCTGGCTTTAGCCTGTCCCCAGCTGCCTGCTAACACATTTAATTGGCCTTTTCTTTCCCTCTGGTGACTTGCATTCATAATGAGAAACAATTTGCTAAGCTTTATAGATTTTTATTCACCTAACTTTAGCCTTTTTTGTCCACTCTGTGAAACTTTCAGTTGCTTTACCTTTTGTATTTTTATGACTTTAACAAATCAGTGCCCAGCTTCTCCGTATCTTTCGTGCGTCTGATGAAACTAAAAGTCTTGGAAGGCTGTTTGCCTTCTTCCAACCCCCTCTCCTGCCTGGGTGTTACTATCTGCCTGTATGCAGGCATCACTACAGGGTCTGCTTGATACGTCTGCCTTTTATCGTGAGACTAGATTCTCCGTTCATTCATTCTTCAAAAACTTAATGAATATAATGTAGCTTTAATGTGGTATAATAACTGTATTTTGTTTCATAGATCTGAGGTTAGGGTACAGTGAACTCTGTATATAAATATGACATGTAGAATAATCGTTTAATTTCAGTCTTTATTCAATAAAATGATGATGTTAATGAAACAATATAATACAGCTAAATTCAGTTTCATCTAGAAAATTAAAGAACAAAAAGAATTGAAAAACCTCACAATAGTATTGAAAGAAGATTGCAAGTGGGCAGAAACTGACTGATATGTCTTTTTAATTAATAAGTGGTGGGTGTGACATTTTAAAATAAAGGGTCAGTTGCTTTTAAGAAGAGGCTTTGGGAGGTTGGAGAGATGACTCAGTAGTTAAGGGAACTTCCTATTCTTCCAGGAGAACTAGATTTGGGTCCCAGCACTCATATGGTGGCTAATAACCATCTGTAACTCCAGTTCCAGGGGGATTCAATGCCTCTGGTCCCTGTGGGCATTGTACAACATGGGTATACTTACATGCAGGCAAAACACTCATACACATAAAAATAAATAGATAGATAAATAAATAAATAGATATTATCCCATGGGAAGTCTGCAATATTAACTTGAGCCTAATTCACACTTCTTGTTTGGCAATGAAAAAGAAAAAAAATGGGGCTGGATCTATAGTTTAGTTGGTAGAGTGCTTGCTTAGCATGCATGAAATCCTGGATTAAATTGCCAGTACCCATCGCATAAACCAGGCATGGTGATACATGCATGTAAATCCAGCACTGGGGAGGTAGAGGTAGGACATTCAAGAAGTTCAAGGTCATTCCTCAGTATATAGCAACTTAGAGGCCAGCCTGGGCTACATGAGACTCTGTCTAGAGAGACAGACAGACAGACAGACAGACAGACAGACAGACAAAAGTAATATTCTAAAGCAGGTATTAGGTTGTTTAAGGAATGCCCAGAGACAAGAAAAAGCAGACATTTTCTTTTGTACCCCAGTCTAGTGTCATCGTTGAAAACCTTAGTATCACCGAAGCTGTATCTGAAACAATTACACTCATATCCCATAAGGAACACTTAAAAGTTAGTGACTGGCTGACCTTAATATTTGATCATTCCATTAGGAAATCAATCTTTCCTATGTTTTTAAATATTAAAGACTCGGGTTCCAGGTTCGTTGTTAAAATTCTAGAAGTGACAAAAGAAATCTACTAGGTTTATCTTTGCTTCTCCTTCACTGAGACAACCATGCATCTGTCAACTGTGACAGTCTGGGTCAATTATTTCACCTCTCTGAGCATTCTAGGTGTCCTAGGAAGAAAAGATATCAATCTCTCTCCCACAGGTGGCTCTAAAGGTCAAATTAGGTAGCATTTGTGAGTGTCTAGCTGAGTAGCAATCATTCATCCATCCATCCATCCATCCATCCATTCATTCATTCAAGAAATGCTGACTGCTTGACCGTGGTACCCAGGCGCAGGGATGGGTACAAGAGAGATGCTGAAAAGAACACAAAAGGACCCTTGATATTTCCCCTCATTTTTCCCTGACACAGGAGCCTGGAAAATCCAGCAAACCTGGCTAGGTCCCTGGTAAACACCCTCCCTCTCCTCTACTCCTTGAGTCTCTAGAGAGCCTGACTGTAGACCCCTAAGAAAGACACACACACACACACACACACACACACACACACACACACACACACACACACAGCCCTAAGTGACTTCCTCTTACCCTGGTCACCTGCCAGACTCCAGACAAGCAGCATTAGGCCACTCTCCCCTGCACCTATAGTTTTCCTCTCCTAGGAAGCTGCCTATTGCTTGGGGTTTGGGGTTTCCCAAACCCACATTCCCAGCACTAGCCCAGGGAAGCTGCAGAGACTACCAAGGAACACTTCAGCATAAAGATTCCCTGGCCCATCCTTGGACCTAGTGGGCATTGGGTGCTGTCCACATGAAGATCAGCTTGGTAGGCTGGAGAGATGGTTCAGTGGTAAAGAATTTATACTGTTCTTGCAGAAGGACCTGATTTCGGTTCCCAGCACCCACGTTGGGTGGCTCACAACTGCCCATAACTCTAGCTCCAAGGGATCCAATATCCACTTCTGGACTCTGTGGATACCTGCACATACATGCACAAACACCCCCCTACACATACACACACACACACACGCATGCATGCACACACACATGCACACATACATGCAACATAGTTTTTTTTAAATGAGTCTTTGGAAATAGAAAAAAAAAAGGGACTGGAGAGATGGCTCAGCAGTTGAGAGCACTGGCTGCTCTAACAGAGGTTTGATTCCCAGCACCTACATGGCAGCTAACAACTGTCATAACTCCAGTTCCAGGGGATCTGATCCCATCTTCTGATCGCCTCAGACATTGCACAACATGGGTGCACTTACCTACATGTAGGCATTATATTCATACGTGTAAAATAAAAAATAATAAAATATTTTTTAAAATAAAAAGAAAATAAACCCAGCTCAGCATGGTGGCACACGCCTTTAATCCCAGCACTCGGGAGGCAGAGATAGGTGGATCTCTGTGAGACTGAGGCCAGCCTGGTCTATATAGCAAGTTGCAGGCCATATGGGGCTACAGGGAGACCCTGTCTCAGCCCCTCCCCTGCCTCCCTAAAAGAAGACCTTTATGAGAGGCATGGTATCCACCACTTTCAGCCTCCAGCTCTGTTTCATCAGTTACTGTACCAGCAGACATTTCCCTCTGCTTCTCTGTTCAAGCTCTGACCGTCTTTTCGGCTTCTCCATCTCTCTACAGCTCTGCTACAGGGCTTTCTTATCTCCTGCATAGAAATCCCTACTCACCACCATGAAAACTGAAATAGAATGAGCTTATTGTATTGCTAGCCAGCTCTTGGTCCTGCACCACCAAATGTCAGCGATAAGAGTTGGCAAAGGCAGTAGGTGAGGTGGGAGGGAGGATAGTAGAAGGAAAGTTTTAGCCATGGAGAGCCCTTCAGCAAGAACTCTGCTCTTGTGTCTTCTCTAAATGAAGTATAGGACACAGTGCCTTGCAGACACTCTTCTATGACATTCCAAGCTCATGACTGTGGTTTCCCTATGGTGAATAAACTCTTAATCACACTATCTTCATAACTTTCTAAGATAGAGGAGGAGGAGGAGGAAAAACTAGTCAAGGGGACTTAGAAATGACTAATTTAATCATTATTATGACTTTGTCAGTTTTTAAATTTGCAGACTAAAATACAGCTTTGTAATGCAATTATACGCATTTTGGCAAATCCATATATTCAGACAGTCACCACTTAATGAATGCATAATACAATTAAATCACCCCCAATTTTCCCTTGTATCTTTGTAGTCAATTCCTCCCCGAACCCCCCTCCCTCAGTGCCCCTGAGAGCCACTATCCCTATAGACTTGATTTTCCAGATTGTATATGCTCTGTAAATGGAGGCATATAATACCCTGGCCTGGGCATTTATTTACAACAACCAGGTGTTTAAACAAGCATTAGAGTGCAGGCTGAGTTGCTTCTTGCTTTAGGGTTCCTAGCACTTGTAATCTGATTTAAACTGCATCATTTTGTGGGTCTTAAACCTTTCAGCAGCCAAGGAGACTATTACAAAATTCTTATGAAGATGCACTGTGTCATATCCTTCATTTAGAGAAGACACAATAGCAGAGTTCTTGGTGAAGGGCTCTCCATGGCTAAAACATTCCTTCATCATTGACCCTCCCACCTTACCTACTACCCTTTGCAAATTCTTATCTGTCTCTGACTTTTCCCCAATAATGTGGTGGATGCAGGGGAAGCAACCACTGTTGCTGGGCCAGAAGAGAGGCAGAGCTCCTAAGCCTCTTCTCACCTCTTCTCTATTTCCTTACCTTCCTTTTCTTTTAAGAAGCAACATGCATGACAGAAAAAGACCTGAGTTCATAGGATGCCAGAATATTACAATGTTCCTAGAAACTGTGGAATGATTGAACCCTTCAAAGAAGGAGAAGAAAAAGGGGGAGAGGGAAAGGGAGGAGAGGAGGAGGAAGAAGAAGAGGAGGAGGAGGAGGAGGAGGAGGGGG
>NW_008335054.1:2905914-2922369 GCF_000622305.1 Nannospalax galili
GAGGAGGAGGAGGAGAGGCCTTTACATGGTCAGAAATTGAGCATTAAGCGGGAGGTACCATGCTCTAAGTTTGTTAGGAGACCAAGAGATAGATCAATCTGAGCTCAAGATCAGCAAATACTGTATTTTTTTCTCTATTTCAAAGTGTTGAATGTTCCACTCAGAAATAATCCCTATGAAACCAGTCTGTGTGTGTTTCCTCATCTGTAGCATCAACCCAGCCCCTGCTTCCCCAACAACCCTACTATTGATACCACCCCACCAGGCTAGACTAGACCCCATCTTCACAGAAGTGAAAACTAAACTGTGAACCAAGTTTCCTCCCAAAGGCGCTGGTCCTCGAAGCCCTCCTTGCTTGGGTATCAGTATCAGAGTAACTGATATGAGCTGATGGCCTTATGCCAGGAGAGGCACATTCGGTGCGGGGCCATGTGCATCGCTAGTGCGGCGGCAGCAAGTAATGTATTTGAAATAGGATAATTTTTTTTAAAACTCCAGTCCGTATTTTAGGCCTTTCCTTGTGTACTCCTGTGTGGTTGCCTCTACACAGACAGATCAGCGCCAATGGTCCGGAAATCCACTCCGGGTTTTCTGTCCTCCCTTCACCTGCCTTTCAGTAGCTCAGAGTTTGATCCAGCCAGTGGTGGGAACAACCCATAGGAATTCCAGCTGCTGGTGACAAAGGACTGTACTAGAGGTGTCTCAAGTGTGACTGGCCAGTGGGAAATCCACCTCCATCACCAGGCGAGCGAGGGGCACACCTGAGCGTGCTGACAGGAAGAGGCAAGTACAGCCAACTGGCGGGCTCCCACTTTGAGACTTTGAGACCCTGTCTCCATGGAAGGGTTCTCTGCTGTAGTCTGAAGAGAGAGGGGGGATATCAGTGAGATAGACTTGCGACAGTGTGACTGGATTCTAACCTTTCTGCAAAGCATTGCTTTTGGTTGAGAGAGTTCTCCTCGTTGATCTGTCTATGCAAAGTCCACGTTCTTTGGATGCAGAAATGCTGTGGGACTGTGTCACTTAGAGTGTCTGGGTTTGCATTGGAAGCACCAATAGTTCCTCCCCTAACAGAAAATGTGGTTATGATTGCTTCATTGCTGGTCAAGGGTGTGCACGTGTGTGCACAAGTGGGTGTGAAAGCAAAGCTGAGAGTTGCACTGTGTGTTCAATGGTTTAGGATTTTTTTTTTTGCATACTTGTTTAAAGGAGGCAGCTTTCCTTTCAATTTAGAACAAATTAGTTTGTTGCTGTAACAAGGATACTGATAAATAACAAGCGATTTGTGTAAGGTTAAAAACATACCCATACCTTTACACACCAAACTTAAAATCACTGCCAAAAAGAAACATGCTTTTACACCTCTGCAAATACGGTACCTCCTAAATAAAACTATATAATTAATATCTTGAAGAAAGATAAAGCATACAGATTCCTAGGATTGTTACACTAATGTAATCGATCCCGTTTATTTTGTCTCTTTATAAAGGAGTAAACACAGCAACAGACAGCCTGTTTGGTTCCCCCCACCCCCGCCGCCTTCAAAACTTAGCCTAGTATTTGGTTATTTCTGAAGACGCCTTTAATTTTTCATCCTCCTATTTGTGGACGGCTCTTAGGATTTGATTCTCTCCCAGTGGTGACAGAATCCCAACTGGCAGTTGGTAGAAAATTGAATTGATTCCCTGAATTGATTCCAGGATTTTCCTTGCAGAATGCCTAATCATCATCATTATCGCTTTGGAAGTTCACAGCTTACTGAACTGCTGTCAACCACCCCCCATGCCCTAGTGATTTGCATTATTAACAACTAAAAGGAAGCTCTTCTTTTGAAGAAGAAACCTAGGAATTGGGAAACCCAGGACAACTCAGGTTATTTACACAGAGGACTCTTCTGATACACAGTGTGTGTGACAGGAGTGTAATTACTGCTCCCTCACACACATCTTTGCACTTTGGAAAAGCAAAGGGGGGGATCAGGAAACCTGGGTCTCCTTTAGCGCCATCAAATTCATGTCACAAATGGGCACCCTAGATATATGGTCATTTTGTCCCCAGTTAGTGTGCCAGGCTGGCTCTGAGTTCTGACCCAGGTGGCTACTGACTGAGGAATTTGGTGCACATCTCCCACAGCCCTAGCTCCCCTGGGAGATAACCAGGTGGAAGCTGAGGGCAGGAACACAAACTTGGGAGTTGCTCTTACTCCAGTGCTCTTTCTGATTCTACCCTGATGATATCCCTGTCTACACACCTGCTCAAATGTTCTGGTTGCAAGGTCACCACTTTAACCAGCTCAGGAGGGATTTCTTTCTTTTTAAATCAATATCTAAGCTGTGCAACCAAGCCCGAGTCCATAATAGTATATGTGAAAGCCTTTCACGTACAGCTTCAGGCTATTCCTTAAATCCCACAGGTGCTGAAAATCAACGAGAAGTAAGAGTAGCAACTCTTTCTCAAAGTCTTTTGTTTACCATTAACTTTTGGAAGATCTCTAGCCACATTGTCACTACATTTCAAGAATTATCTACTATTATCCCCATTCTACAGATCAGGAAACTGAGGCACAGCACCTTCTAAGTGAACAGAGGAAGTCAGGCCAAACTGATTCCTTAGTGCATGGCCTTTCTACCCTGTCCTGGTAGTCTAACCTTTACATTCCCAAGACTTTCAGGTTCAAGATAATTTGACAAAGGAGCTGGAGAGATGGCTCAGTGGTTAAGAACACTGACTACTCTTGCAGAGGGCTCGGGTTCAAATCCCAGCATCCTCATGGTGGCTAACAACCATCTGTAACTCCAGTTCCAGGAGATCTAAGACACCCTCTTCTGACTTCTGCAGGCATTGCATGACACAGGTGCACTTACATACATGCAGGCAATACAGTCATACACATAAGATTTTTTAAAAAAATAAAAAGACATTTAAAAAAGACAATTTGACATAAATCATATAGTCTTAATGTTGTCTCACTAGTAAAGGGGTGTACAGCAGCTTTGACAAAATACACGGTGTGGAAAGCTCTTTGACTGCCATTAAAGACTAGCTCCCCAGAACTATTCTCCACACTCAACTATGTCTCTAACTTGGTGAAACACTGATAAACTGGAGATGGGACAGGTAGGAAGAGGCTAGAGAAGAATGCCTTGTGGTTGCAGAAAGGGAATCTCTTCTGTCCTGGAGGCTTTGAGGTAATGCCCCATGGAACTGGTAGGAGACCAAGAGACTGAGGGAACAGTGGAGGCAATGTATCTGACAGGGAACAGTGTTTTATGTTTCGATTTCTTCTCCTCAACTGGAGAGATGATTCAGAGAGTCAAACACTTGTTGCACAAGGACTTAAGCTTGGATCTCCGGGTGAAAGCAGGCGGTGGAAGCTGATTTTGCCAGGTGTAGTAAGGCCACAGGGTACTAACAGAGATAGAGGTGTGTGGTAGGACATGGGAAACTTCAGTGCCTATCAGGTAAAGCACTTTGGTGGAGAACTGGATGAGAAGGTGGCTGGGAAATAAAACTAAACATGGTAGCACACATCTGTAATCTACAGCAAGCAGAGAGTCAGAGTCTATGGAAGCTTGTCTGGCACACACAGTGGCAACCTGGAGACACTGCCTGCCTGAAGTTGTCCTCTGACCTCATGAGTGTGTGTGTGTGTGTGTGTGTGTGTGTGTGTGTGTGTGTGTTTGGAAGGGGAGTCATTTGGACAGGGACTAAATGAAATCATTATAGGCACAGGAAGACACAGATACTATGGTGGGTATTATGGAATAGTGTAATAACAGAAAGGAAAGACTTTAAACACGCGAAGTAAACACCTTTAGAAACAAAACCATTTCAATAAAAAGGCTAATTCTAACTCTCTCCAAGGTAAATTTGTTCAGAGAACACCAGACTCTTTCTTTACAAGGAAGAAATGCCTTGAAAAAGGAAAGTGCACTCAGACAAACACTTGCCCGGACCCAAACTCTATAAATCTCAGTGAACTTCTATACAGTTGAGCAGCCACCTTAATCTATCTGTGTGATATTGCTTTGCTTTGTTTTTGAGTCAGGGTCTCACTATACAGACCAGGCTGGCCTGGAACTCACAGAGATCCGCCTGCCTCTGCCCCCAATGTGCTCGGATTAAAATTGTGCTCTACCACTTCTAGCTTGGTGTGTGATGCTTTTATTTGTGATTTCATAATAATAAAGCAAACTTATATAAAAAAATAAGAAAAGTGTGTAAGAAAACTCCTAAGAACATGGAGAGAGTAAAACCAGCTCCAGCAACACCTGCCTTGTCTCCTGTGAATTTTCCACAAAGTCAAAGTTCTCTTGAAGAAGCACAGAGTCAGCCAAATCCCTCCCTGCTTGATATCCAGCAGGAACTGATGCCTCACTGGGCCGGCCAGTGCCATCCTTGACGTCTCTGCTCAATAGAATAGCTGTCCACTGTTGAGTACCAATTTCTCAGCCCCCTTCTCATCCAGTTCTCCATCAAAGTGCTTTACCTGTAGCCACTGGAGTTTCCCATGTCCTGCCACACACCTCTATCACTGTCAGTGCCCTGTGGCCTTTACTGCACCTGGCAAAATCAGCTTCTACCCCCACACTGGCTGCAGACTCCCAGCCAGTGTCAGAACACTCTCCAGCCCTGGTTTATCTGTTTCTGTTAGTGTGTTTCATTTATGTTTCAATGTCAAGTTCCCCATCCTCTGCACCGGATCAGATCCTGTTCATCTTTCTATCATTTCCCTGTTCCACCTTTCTTCTTCTGTTTGTTTCCTACCTCACAGCAGCTGCTCTGTGAGTCACTAGTTCCTTAATATAATTTCAAGAATTTCCTCAGATTTAGACAAATCGCACCTCAGAATGCTGAAAATATTTGTAGATGTACTGAATAATCACAGGGAGCTTTGTAAATATGTAGAATTATGTGTTGAAAATGAGAGAAGGAAATGCCAGCTCTCAAAAATACGGCCTTATATGTGTGTGCATGTTCGGGTGCACAGTGCATGAAGGGAGGTATTCATATGCGTGGAGACCAGAGGTCAGCCTCTGGTGTCGTCCTCAGATGCTGTCCACTTTGTTTTCTGAGACAGGGTCTCTCACTGCAACACGGACCTGACCAATCCAGCTGTGCTGGACGGTTGTTAGTTCCAAGGATATTTGCCTTCACATCCCGAGAAGTAGGATTACAAGCCCATGCCACCACAGCCAGCTTTTTGTGTGTGTGCTGGGGATCAAACTCAGGTCCTCTTGTTTGCATGACCAGCACCTTACTGGCTGAGCTTATCTCCCCAGGCCGCTCAAAAATATTTTTAAAAACAGAAGTTGTTTCCAAAAAAGGTGAACTGGTACAATGACTGGCAACATTCTGGACTCCATAAATAGGAATGTGAGGATTTAAAGGAGAATCACATGGTTCATACAACCCATGTTTTTTAGACACAGGTTCCAAGATTAGTAAGAGAAGGAGACCTGTGCCGGGAGATTTCTGACTCCACAGGGCATTCTAATCAGCCTGGTTGTAGCTTCTGTTCCAGAAACGGCACGCAATGGGTTGCAGACAATTGATCTTAACTGAGCTACAGCCAATTGATCAGAATCTAATTACACCCCTAGGAGTGCCTGGGAGGACAGCGAAGTCACAGGGCAAACATCATAAAACCTTGTCAAATGGGCTGGACAGGATTTCAGTAGTGTATCTGCAGTACCCTGCCAAGATGTGTGTTTTCCACACAGTCAACAACTAGCTCAGAAGCGGCGTGTACCAGTCATTGTACATTGGCCCATAACCAGTAGTGGGCAAATTCTGAGTTGGTTGATAGCAAAAAGTCAAAAATTGGAGATTCTTTTTGGAACAGCAGGAAGTCGATTGATTCCTGTGTCATGGTCTCTAGGGCTACACTATAGGGAGCGCTGCGGCTCCCCTCCCCAGTCTGGTCTGCTCAGAGAGTTCTCTAGGCAGGTGTCCGTAAAGCAGCTTGTGCTGTAGCCTTATTTGTCTTCATTGTGTACATTTCAGTTGTCTTGGAGATCTTATTCATGGAGGTTTCATAGTGTGGCCTATTATCTATCCATTCATCCTTGGAGTATATTGTGAATAAGGCAGTAAGAGAAGGCATCTCCCAGGGCTGGGCCTCATGCTTTGCAGTTTGATACATTTATAAGTGGCAATTGATGTCATTCCTCCTAATCGGTTTTCCAGATGATGAAGAGTTAAGAGGGTCAAGAGACATGGTGAATAGCGTATAAAATATATCATAACAGCATACGGGAAAGCATTCTGTTAATTGGAAAATTAGAATTAAGTGTAAGCTATCATCATTATTTTAAATGACTATAAATCTGAGTCCAAACCAATAAAATGAAATTATCAAGGTTAAATGTAAGCTCATACATTTAAGCTCAACCCCCCTCAAAACAAACAAAAACAAACAAAAAATATTATAGGGTGGGGCGTGGTGGCACATGCCTTTAATCCCAGCACTCAGAAAGCAGAGGTAGAGGGATCAAGTCCAGCCTGGTCTATACAGCAAGTTCCAGGCCAGCTGAGGCTACAGCCAAAAAAAAAAAAAATCAAGTATACAAGTCCAAGAAGAAGCCAGAGTACTGTCCACAGAAGTCAGTGACCCTGGGCTACCAGGCTGAGCACACAGTCCTAGATGGCTAAGCTGACCCTGGTCACTCTTGGGATGTCATCAGTTCAAGGTGCCACACTGTGAAGTGTACTATCCCCTATGCCAACCCAGAAAGTGGCCAAGGTGGTGGTGGGGGGAGGGGGGCTGCAGAATAGGAGCAGGAACTGAGGAGCACCCAAAGGGACGGGAAGGGCCTTACTTCTGACTGGGTGTGTGTGTGTTCTGGGAATTAAGGGTCAGTTAGCACTACTGAGACTTGGGATAGGGGTAAGGAGAATGACTAGAGCCCAGAGTCAGGACTCAGTACCCAGAGCATCTGGGCCAGTCTCAATCTTGGTGTTGCTATAGGGGGTTAAAGACAAATTAAATGACCATGGGACTGGAGAGGTAAGCTATGTGGATCCAGCTCTGACATTAACTGGTCTACCTTAAAGAGCAATGTTTCATTCTATTTGGATTGATTCTTTGTTCTACTAGACCTGACAACTGATTGAAGTAGTACTCAGCGTACTTAGCAACCCCTGAAGTACACTAAGCCTCAGGTCTCTGCTGCTATTGTTCACCCAGCAGTTAGTTCCCTCCCCCAAGTCCCTCTGCAGTGTTTCCCTTTCTCTGTCAAGCTGCCCTTTGGCTAATTCAGACTGTGCTGGCCCTCTATATGCTTTACTGCTCTGCATTGTGAACATGTCTAGAGAGGCTCATGAGTTCCAGGACTCCAGCAGCCCCTCAATTCTGAATGTCCAATGACCACATGTGACTTCAAAATTTGAAAAAACAACTAAAAAGTGCAACTTTGATATGTCTTCATTCTCTTTCTAGGCATCAGAATTTTAACTTTTTTAGAGAACATTGAAATTCTTTTTCATTTCCTTTATGTAAAATGATTTAAAAATATAACAAGATTAATTATATCCAATGAAATTTATGGTTAAAATACACTGGAGGGGGGTACTGGAGAGATGGTTCAGCAGCTAAGAGCACTGGTGTTCTTGCAGAGGACCAGAGTTTGGTTCCCAGCACCCACGGAGCAGCTAACAACCATCCCTAACTCCAGTTCCAGGGGATCTGATACCCTCTTCTGACCTCCATGGGCATTGCACACACATGGTGCTCTTACATATATGCAGGTAAAACATACACGTAAAATAAAAATAAATAAACACATATTTGTAATGAAAGTGGTTGCCAGAGAGTAAATTTCCACTTACACAGATCCAACCACACTGAAGGTCACCATTCATGTACAAGTTCCAGGTTTCATAGAAACAGCAAATCCAGACGTGCCCCACCTAGCTTCTCTCCCAAATATAACAAAGAAACATTAACCATCAGGGATACAATGGTAGAAAACCCTCTCCATGAAGTGCTCAGAAGAAAATAATCAGTTAGAACACAACCCCAAAAGAGCTGACCCGAGTCACCTGAAAGATGGTATATGTACTCTCCTAGTCACTATGACCAAATACCTAACAGAAAACAGCTTAAGGGGAGCATTGGGGGCGGGGGGGCTCATGGTTTAAAGAGAACAGTCCATCATGGCAGAGTGCATGGCAGCAGGAGCCTGCAGCTGGGACTCTGCACTCCTCAGGAAACCAGGAAGCCCACAGCAGGGCATGCCAGGACTCCTTTCCCTTTTTAGTCAGCCTCTGACCCCCATCTGTGAGACTGTGCCACTCATAGTCTCACCCATAGTGTGTCTTCCTTCCTCAGTTGAACCTCTCTGGAACTGGAAATTCCCTCAGACATACCCAGAGGTGTGTCTCCTAGGTGATTCCAAATCCAGTCACATTAACCATTGCCAGAGGATAGAAATCCTCCAGGCTATACAGTAAGAATTCCCCACAGCTAAATATTGCCTACCTTGTGCTCTGCCTCTCGGCCACCTAAACAGATGTGGAGGTTCCTCAACTGACCAGTTATTTTGGTTTGTGTTGTTGTCAAAGTCACACCAAGGAAATAAATTAGGACTTCTCAGACTGAAACTGTTACATGGCTTACTGAATTAGACTTAACTAACCAAGTGTCCTAAAAACATTACAAAACACAGAGCTCCCTGGACATGGTAATTCATAGGACAAATGAGAGATACCCCAATAGAGCTAGAGGAGGAGAGTGAGAAACAGAACTGGAAACAAGCACAGCTGCTTGTTAATGGTGGGTGATGGTGGCCAAGATCTCCAAGGAGAAAGCCAGGTTTACTGGAGTTGTATTAAACCTTTCTTCTTAGACACAGTCTCCTTGTAGTCCCCACTGGCCTGGAACTCACCATGTAGACCAGGCTGGCCTCAAACTCAGAAATCTACCTGTCTCTGCCTCCTGAGTGCTGGGATTAAAGGTGTGCACCAACATGCCCAGCATTAAATCTTTATGTCTCTGAGCTCTTTGCTTCAAATATTCTACAGTTTGGATCAATTCGAACTTTACCTTTTTACTCCCATTACCCAGTGTGTCAGAATGAACTTCAGAAAAATCTATTTCCTTACAGAACTGAGGGATTATATATGATTTTTTTTCTTCAGCTAGTACCCATCTCCACTTCCCTGGTAGAACTTGACGTATAATAGATGGATTTTCCCCTGGCAGAGAGATCAGAGAAAACTCTAAGCCCCTTTTATAGTGGGAAAAAAAAAAATCAGTGTCTTGTATCTCAGAGCTGACTCGTGACTCCCTGGTGGGGGACAAAAGAACAAAGAAGAATGAATAAATTTATAAATTATTTAAACTGCTAATAAGTACTATGAAGAGAATAAAATCAGTAGGATGGCAAAGGGTGATCCAGGCAGGAAGTAAGATCTCTAGAGAGGGCTTGAAGCAGCCAGATGTAAGGACAGGGTGGTCCAGTTCATAGAAACAGCAGGAGTAAAGACCCTGAGGCCAGATGGAGCCAGTGGTTGCCCGAATACAGGGAAATCAATGTGGCTGTATGGGGTGAGTGAGGGGCAGAAGAATAGGGGTGGAGGCCAGAGAGGAGGCAGAAGGCAGTTGCTGAAAAACTCCACAGGCCATGCCATAGCAAGCAGTCTGGGTTTATCATGACTTGGATGGGAGGTTAGTGGAGGGTTTTCAAAATATCGTTTGGACTGTGCGTAAACAGATGGTAGGGAGAATGTTAGCAGAGGCAGGGAAGCCAGAAGGAAGGCTGCTATGGGAGTCCAGTGGGGAAAGTGGCAAAAATGCAAAGGGAACATGCATTCTGGAGGTGTAGCTAACAGTACATACTCATAGAGGCAGAAAGCACAGAAATGAGATGCACAAATTCTCAATTTATATATTGAAACTATGGCTCAAAGAGATGAAGGAATTTAGAGCCAGATGTGCTAGCACAGGCTTATAACCCTAATACTTGGAAGGAGAAAGCTGAAGGATCAGAGTTCAAGGTTATCCTCAGCTACTTAGCAAGGAGCCATCTGTGGCCGAGCTAGGATGTCAATTCTGTAATTCCAAAACAACACTTCTCATTCTTGTTTAACAATGATTTGCATTAAAAAGAATAAATGAGTTTTAAGTCCTCTGATGTAGCCCTCGTGAATTCTTGGGGCTGTGAGGCATGGCCGCGGTGTAGCAGCCATCAACTGGTCAGTCGATTTGTGGTTACTTGCAATAGTCCTTGTGTCTAATCAGGTCGATATGCTGTCTCTCACACTAGGAGTTTGAAACCACAAAGTGCACTTCAGCCCAGTTCTTTTCAGAAGTTGTCTTATTTTCAGAACCAGTATTTCCTGATCATATCATAAATTATTACAAGAGTAACAGGCAGCAAGAGCTGTCTTTGCAATAGCATGGTCCCCAAGTTTAGCCGGTGTTTGTTCACAAGCTGTTCTATGAACGCTCCATGAATAGCAGATGCTGTGAACTCAGTTCACTCTCCAGCTGATGTGCTAAGTGATTCTGAAAAGTCCTCTCACCTCTGAAATGTTACTTTTTTGTCAATCAATGGTATGTGATTGGTGTGACCAATTCCTGACAGAAACAACTCAAAGGAGGAAAACCTTATTTCAGCTCGTGGTTTCAGCCCATTGGGACAATGAGGGAATGCGAGAGCAGCTCAGTCATAGCAAACAGAAAGCGGCCAGAGTAAGATACAGTAGCCCGGACTCCACTGACCTACTTCTCTCATCTAGACCCCAGCTCCTGCCTTTAACTACCTTCCACAATGCTGTCCTTTTAGGACTCTATCAAGTCAGCACTTGGGAGGCAGGGGCAGGTCTGTGAGTTCCATACCAGTCTGTGAATTTGAGGTCAACCTGGTCTACACAGTGAGTTCCATGCCTGCTGGGGCTACACAGTGAAATTCTGTCACAAAACAAAACAAAATAAATGAGGGCTGGAGATGTCTCACAGTACAGAGGTGTGATGGTTAAAGTTGATTGTCAACTTGATTGGATGAAGCACACCGAAGAGGGTACTGGTGATGCTTTTTCTAAAGATGATGAGATCATGAGGGCTCTGACCTAATCAGATAGCTGTGATGTTCTCAATCCGTGGCCTCTACCTGAAAGCCCAAGAAGGCTTCTCCGCTCCTGCCATCACATGCATTTTCTAGACATTCAGAAGGAGAAGACACAACATGCTTCTTTCTTTTCACGCAGCCATGACGTGCCCACCATCTTCACTCAGTGGGAAGGAGTGGCTGTCAGGGGACAGATGGCATCTCTGCCCTTGTTGGTGTACACAGGGATAGGGAGGAGGCCAGTGTGGTACAGCCATTGGAGAGGGGGAAGAGTTAAAGGAGGTAAGTCAGACAAGGTGTGTGTGAAGCAGGTCATTTGGGGCCATAGACAGCATGGAGAGGTGTTGGAAGATGTTTGGATTTTCCAAGAGCAATCAGTGTCACTGATGGGTTTGAAGTAGTACAATGGTATGTGATGGTGATTTTGTTTTGGTTTGGTTTTGGTTTTAGTGTTTTTGAGGCAAGATCTCCCTGCAGCCCCAGCTGGCCTAGAACTTGCTATTTAGGCCAGACTGGCCTTGATCTCACAGAGATCCTTCCTTCCTCTGCCTCCCAAGTGCTGAGACTAAAAGCAGGCACCACCACACCCAGCATGATGATGTTTCTAAAAGAATACCCTGCTGAGCTGGAGAGATGGCTCGGAGGCTAAGAGCACTGGCTGCTCCTACAGAGGACCCCTGCAGCTCAGTTCCCAGCTCTCATGTGATGGCTCACAACCATCTGTAACTATAGTTCCAGGAGATCCAGTGCTCTCTTCTGGACTTCACAGATGGCAGGCACACATATATACATGTAGGCAACCACTCACACACATAAAATAAAAATAAGTAAATCAGAGAGAGAGAGAGAAAGAGAGAATAGTTGGGGGACTATTAATCTTAATAAACAAGGAGCACCAGACACAGGGCCACAGGCTGGTCACTGCAGCTTTATTCAGTTATTTCAAGGGACAGTAAGTGAAGAGGCAGTGTCAGTGCCTCTCTGAAACATGGGGAGCCCTCTGCATGGACAGCATACAGCTGAGGGGTTGCATCCCATAGAAAACAGACTTGAAGTGGGCAGTGTTCACATGAGCCAAGATAGATTTACTTTTATCTATGGAGAGCCTTAGTATCTTAGGATTCTAGAAAGCACAGGGAAGCACCCAGCAGGCATGAGGTGGGCTCAACATCAAGGACAGAACTGGAGGTCTTTAAGTTCATCTGATTAACCCTACTGTGTTGCAGGGGAGAAACTGGTCTTGGTCCCTGAAGTGAGGGGATGGTAGATACCTTGACACAGTTAGCTGTATGCAGTTGCCCTCTCCCCTCAGATCCACAGGGAGCATCCTCCATCCTGTGCTTTCTTCTGCAATACACATAGCCAATCAAAGTGCCTTGCCAGCATCTCCCTTAGCACAAGGTCTCTTCCTTACTTTTCTCCAGGGTCACTTGCTCTGTGTTTCAGTAAGAAACATCGAGTAATTTACCTCATTTCTTGAGCCAAAACTAGTCAGATTCCAGGAACAGGTTGTAGTGATTTTGTGGGATTATAATGCATTTACTGAAACATTTTTACAAAGACAATGTGAACTGTGGAAATGTTAATAGACCCTCAGGAAAGCCCTAGGGCCAGAGCCCTGGGACCATACTCTCAGCCCTCAGGGTCTGCAGAGCAGACCTCCTGCAGTTAGTTGTTCAGGGCCACTTTCACACCTTTAGGCCTTTGGAGTTCTGCTGACCCTGGGTCTCTGAAGTGGTTACTGTTCAGGGAATATTGTGGGCAGGAGATGTGAGCAAAGGAAATGAAGGAGAGGGAGCCAGTGGAGTTTTGTTAGATATTGACGGTGCATCTCTACACAGGCATGGATTCATATTTGATTGTGCAAAAGCATGAATTCAAACGCCCCCACCAACCCCAAGTCCAGTCTGGAAGTTGAGTATCAATACTGCCTCAGTGCCCGTAAAATACATCTTTTGTCCCTGATGAGATCTTTAAGAAACAGAAACAAGCCTAAGTGTGACGAAGACTCTGATCTGATTAGATTTTAAGCATGATGCTAGCTAGACTGGTCTACAAATTCACTTATCCAATTATGAGATTTAAAATCTTATATTAATTTTCACTGGGGTGAAGGTTTACCTGTGTATACACACACACACACACACACACACACACACACACGCACATACATGCACATACACACTCACAATCATCAGAAAACAATAACAAAAATAAATAAATCTGTACAAACTTCAAATTTAAATGTTCTATATTTTGGTTGGATGGTTATTATACCATTGTGTGCATGTGTCACAGCTCATCAAAACAGACATTTAAAAGAGGTACAGATTTTGCATACAATTATTTCTCAGGAAAATCAATTCAAAAATGTCAAAAGTAAGCCAAAATTCCATGTTTGTGCTCTTTTAATATAGTTTGCTTTTCTAGAGTCTGGTATTGTTATTACCGAGGATTTTTACCTGGACACAATCAGAAGGCAAGAGTGCTGTTAGCATCAAAAGCTCCTTGTTCTGGGACTACAGTTTGGCCAGGAAATTAACTGTTAACCCTGTCTTCAGAGTATTTCAAGTCAAAAGCCATGCACATCAGAGACAGGGCTGTATGGCACAGTGTTGTACAGTGTGAAAACCAGAGGAAACCCAGGACGTCAGCACTTGGTGTCAAGCCTTCGCAGTGCTGAGAACTTCAAAAGACTGTTATATTTTTATGTGCCTATGTAAATTAGAAATAACTTCTCTAGCTATAAACCTGTCATGCAAATACTAGCATCCGGTGTTTATAAGCCAATCTTAGTTCTAGATATTTCTTTTCTGTCACATTTTTCTCTTTCCACTTGACATTGAAGGCTGTCTTCTTTAGGCCGTTTGCATTTTTTAAAAAAGTTCTAGATATGGCCACATTGTCTAGCCTAGGTAGGATCATGACATATCCTTAAAGTGGTCAAGAAAATCATGGGGCTCAGCCCTTAGGCTGCTGGTCCAATCCAGGACTGGGAATGAACACTGAGACACACTGAGCCTTGGAAACAGCAGCCCTCCTCCAGTCTCTCTAGAAACTGTGTTCACTGGTCCAGAAGAAGAGGTCCCTGAAGGCTCTGCTGGCCCCCTGCAGATGAGGGGAAGTCTCATCCCTTAAGAAACCTTCCCACACTAGAACAACTTCCTAGGCAGCTTCTTTCCACCACTTCTGAAAAGTCACACATACAAGAAGATCTGACTTGCTCTTTCCACTGCTATCCTAGGCCCCAGACTCACCAACCCGAACCCATCTGACTTGTGAGAAATTCACATTCTTACCTGGGATATACCTTTGGACAAATATGAGCAAAATCAAATATGAGCAAAATCTGTGCCCTGGGCTCATTTCAGTTGCCCTGGCTCCAGGTTCTCATGGAGCTGTCCCCACGGATGAGCAGGCAGGAATTCCATTACTGCCCAAACAACACAAAACCTCAACCCTGACAAAGACTTTGCCTGAAGGAGACTCATAGAAAGCACTTATCGCCACGCACTCAATGGTGGAAAGGTAGAAAGTTAACAAATGTCGTTATTACTATTAGCCTTGGGGTTAATCATAACAGCTTCTGACTTAAAAGTAGCGAATAAAGTAAACCTACTTTCCTCATCCATCAGTCCCCAAGTGTTCACTGAGGGTACTCTTTGTCCAGACCCTCTCAGTATTAACAGCACTAAGACATGGATCATGACAGGATCATTTCATTTGGTTTCTTTTTCAAGTTCTCTCTTCTAAGTGGTGTCTGTCAGTTTGGTTCATTCAAAGCTCAAGCCACTACTCTTACCTTATTGAGGATAAGTGTATAACAATCATTTCTCCATCTGCGTCCGGTTATGCATGGACTCACTAAACCTGAGATACCATATATAATAAGTTGGAACAGGGTTCTCATAGGTGGAACCTGCCAGTAAATAGTCTGGCTCGGACTTTATGAGTTCTTTTGGCATTTCCTTGAACCTGGAATCAACATTAATTTATTGGATGTCATGTGATTTTTCCTCCAGGAAAGTCTTACATTCATTAACAACAAAGCACAAGAGTGCTCAGTTAAAGGAAACAGAATCCAGCACAGGACCATCTCTGTCAGTGAGAATCATGCCATCTTACATGGGTAATGACAGACATTGGGATAAACATTGATTTTTTTGTGCAGTTTTGGAGACCTAGGTCTTTCAGAACCAGAGACGGGTGTCAGGGACTTTGGTTCTATCATCTCTAAGCCTTGTGGCAGTTTATCTCACAGAACTCATCGTCAGTGTCCTCATCTGAAAGTTGGAAATGCTGATGCCTAGGATTGTCAATCACTAATTTATCTTGAAAGGGTAACTATGCATGTGCACAGGCTCCCGCACATGGAGACTTTAAGGATGTGCCTTTTGCTAGTCACAGCTGTGGCTTCTAATGGTTTTTCCCCCTACTTAAAACACACCATTGATTTCTTGCAGTTTGCACCTTTTCCATGACCTTTCCAGTCACTCTCATATAATTTTAGCCTTGAAAGGCTGGAAGTTAAATGCGTCATATAAAAAAAAAAAATATCATGTGCCTTTCAAATCACCAACCTTTCTTCAGCCAGTGAACTCACTGACAGGAACAGCCACTGAGCGTTTCCTCGTCAAAACAAGGAACAGATACGGAAATGCTTGACTGTGCATAGGTCATCTGCCAGGGACTGGCTCCTGAGAGCTGGTGTGCCTTGACTGACTTCCAGCTTTACCAAGATCCACAAGGAAAATGTGGAAGCATCAGAGACCCCTCGAGAACACACCAGCATTTACTACCTCTTAAACTAGCACTGTCTTTTATTATATTATTTTTCCTGATCTTGTATTTTCCTGGCATTTATCAGCATCTCCTTCTATTTGTCAAGCCATAGATAAATGAAAAGTCAGATTTTATATGTTCATTTATAAAGTCTCCACTGGGTCACCCCCTGCATCAGGCTCAGTCAGATCCTCACTCCCTCACTCAATATGACTGTTAACAGTCTCCTAGCTTGGTCCTCTACTTTCTGTATCTAATCTATCTCATTCAGCAGTGCTCAGAGACTCTAACTTATACATATCTCTGATTTTTTCCCCTGCTTGAAAATTTTCTGCTTTTCACCACAATTTAAACTTTTAAAAGGTGCCTACCAGGTCCAGTATAAATTTGAAGCATGGTAAACTTAGTTGAAACGTGAAGTTCTACATGATATGTATCCTAAGACAGTTCCCATCTTCATGCAAGACTGCCCCTCACAATTTATGGTAATTTGTAGTTCCTGGAATCTCAATATCTCCTCTCTCTCTCTCTCTCTCTCTCTCTCTCTCTCTCTCTCTCTCTCTCTCTCTCATTATCTTTACCATGTTATGCCAGGGGTATG
>NW_008335054.1:2922730-2934098 GCF_000622305.1 Nannospalax galili
TACCATGTTATGCCAGGGTTATGGTTACTCTATCAGATCACCATAGGGGATTATATTTTACCTGTTTCTCTAGGCTTCACAGTGCCAACCAAGCATAGGACCTTCTATCTAGAAAATATTCAGTAAAAGCACCTGACTTCAATGCAATGTTTGAGTCCATGTGCAAACGTACACATGGAATTAAAATAATTCCTTTTTAGTTGGTGTGTTCGTGTTTGCATGCAGCAAAATTCACAGACAAGAAAAAAGCTCTATTAATAGGAAAAAGACATCCTCCACTCATGAACTGTGGGGCCAGGTGCTAGGCACCATATCCACTGTGTTACAAGAAATGGTGGTGCCTTCTTTGAGAAACTTCCAGTCTGGAGGGGAGAAAAACCCATGATAACATGGATATTAGTCCCATTTCTCCTGCCTCTCCTGGGAGACTGGAGGAAACATTTTGACAGAGCCTGAAGGTAGTTGAGATAGGCGGACCCAAGCTGAGTGGAGAGTGTGAGAGGACAGGCAGACCAGGGTGCTGGAAGAGACATGGTCAGAGGAGCTTGCTGTAAGTTTGAAGAGTATGTGCTTCCTGGTAGAAGCAACTGTAACAGAAAAATGTATTTTAGAAATACTCCTAGGGGCTGGAAAGTAAGATGAAATAGTAGGAAGAAAAATGAGCTGGCAGTAACGAGGCTGTCGTGAGAAGTCAGGGATGATGTGGATGTGGCTTTCGTGAGGTCAGGCATGATGTGACACCAGCTCAAGTATAAGACTGAGGAGGGTAGTATTTGAGAACTTAGAGGCTGAATGTGAGAGAACCCTGGCTCTTGGGAGCTGGACTGTCTGGCCTGCACCTTCTCCAATCAGGAGCATTCACTGGAGAGGTTACATGCACTCACTGGGTTGTCCAGGCTAGACAGACGCAGCCCTGGTGGAAACCACATTATGGGCTCCATACTTTAATGTTCTGTAAATAGAACTGGCCTCCCTTATGCCAAGGCTCCTATTCAGCTTTTGGGTGTTCCGCTTTCCTGACCTGACCAGCAATGCCTCAGAACAGAGCACTAGGAGTAGGTAGTAGAAAGGGAGGCTATTTAACATCTTCAGGCCTGTTTCTTCATAAAATAAGAAGGACGTTAACATAGCACCTGTTTCACAGAGAAGCTACAAAAACAATAGATGGGCTTGTAAATTGCTTGGTACTAGGCCTTGGTACCAAAGCCCATTTGCCCACTGCACATTATTCCAATCACTGCAAGTATTATGGGAAGTGGTTGTGTCTGGTCTCTTGGTTCTTGTCTCCTGGAAAGGAAGAATTCAGTAGAGACACAGACAATTTTTAGCAAAGCAGACATTTCAAAGTGATTGAAGTAGCCTGCCCCAAAAGCAAAGGAACAGCCCTGTGGGTTCAGTATTGTGGGTTTTAAAGTTCTTTTATGAATATTTATGAGGTGAGGACATATTCATGGGTATGGTGACTTTTTCCTTCTCCCAACTTGTGGTCAACCAGATCTCCCTTTTGAGGTATTTCTTCCCATGATCCTCTAGAAAAGCCTACTAAGAGTGTGTGTGTGTGTGTGTGTGTGTGTGTGTGTGTGTGTATGTAAACCACAATGTAAGTGGTATTATAATGAAGTAAGGTTCTTCTTGTAACAGAAATATTAGAGCACATGATACATGCCTGTCATGACAGAAGTCAGTGAAGAGAGGCAGGAATCAAGTGTTTGTCTTGCACGTTATTCAGAAAGTTGGCAACTGAGAAGGCAACCAGTAAAGACCCTAAAAACAGTTCTCCATCTCATGCCCAGCCAGCAGATTAAATAGGAGAGAGGATCAAAGGCAGTCAGTCATTCTGGAACTAGTCATTGCTCCTCTGCGTAGGTGGTCGGTCATGTTTTCTGAGACTTGTGATATCTGTACCTCTCTTGTTATCATCCCTTACATCCTTCCCCTAGTCTATGAATGTTTGGGCTCGAACAATTCTTGAAATGTTGAGTCAGGTTAGTCTCTGTTGGTATCAACCTTCTCCTCCTCCAGGGAATTCTGGTCTGGGGAGATGGTTAATTCAGAACAAACCAAAACCAGTGTGTAGGTTGCTAAGCAATTAATAACATGTACATGCAGATTCCTTTTTACAATATGGAGTGCAGGTGTGTCTTTATGATATGGGATTTAATGATGCCCCTCTCCATCCCTCCTGCTCTCTATCATTCTGAGGATGCAGATCCTTCATTAATGTACATGTGTGACAACTAGGAAAGTGCCCTGGTGGCATAGTTTATGATACGGTAGGAATGGCCTAACTGCAGCTTCAAGGATGCTTAACCACAGAAGGGCATTCTGACCATCAGGAGTCTAGGTAAATACAGTCCTGGTTTTTTTCTGTTTAGCTCATGTCTAACTCCTTGCCTACTTGGTATCAAAACAAAAAGTTTTATAAAAGAGAAGATGTTCCAGTACAAGGCAGCCAAGCATAGAGGTGGGAGACCCAAGTAAAGATTTGGGTCTCAACCAGTAACCCTAAAAACAGTTCTCCATCTCATGCCCAGCCAGCAGATTAAATAGGAGAGAGGAACAAAGGCAGTCAGTCATTCTGGAACTAGTCATTGCTCCACATTTGGGTCCATTGAGGCCCAAATCCATCTCAAGAGGATAGGGCTCCAGCATACTTATGGGATAAAGAAACAGGATGGTCTGAGGCTGGAGAAAGGTGACTGAAGGTAATGGCCAATTTGTGAATGTGTGATCCATCTTCATCGCTCATCCCGGGATTCATGCTCAGAGCATGGTGACTTTACCGTGATCTAAGGATGGAGGTTTTAGCTCTGTCATCCGAAGGTCATTCATCAGCCATGCAGGAGTGACTGTCTTATCTGGAGGATGTCTGAGTGCTTGCATGACAAATTGATGAAACTTGAAAGTCAACCAGTTTCTCTACCTGGGCAAGCAGGACCCACCCTCATCCTAGTTCCAAATCTTAACATTTAAGGAGAAGCCTAGGTACACGAATATGTGTGTGCAGTTGCTGTTCTTCCTGCCTAGAATGTTCTACTCACGGATGAACTCAAGCTTCCCTTCAGTGGACCAGAACCCAATGTAGTCTCTGCAGAGGGGCTCTTCCTGCTCATCTCCCTGAAACAGATTCTCCCCTGCCCTGATCCTTTTCTGTTTTATGTTCTCAGTGAAAGATCATTTCAGAGCACCAAGATTTTCCCAAGGACAGGTCAAAAATTTTGCTTCTTGCTAAGCTGGTTTTTTAGCTCCTCTGAAAGTAACCCTTTTATCTTTCACTTATTCATTCACTAAATTATTTCAACATATAATGAACGATGTGATCCAACTTACTATCAAAGCATATAATATTACATTAGATTCAATTACGTAGTCCTGGATGGTAGGAACTCGTTTTGCCATACTGAATCCCAACCACATGACATGTAATAACTATTTAATAAAGCCTCATATGAATGAATGAAGTCTATGAAAATGTTGATTTGTATAAGAACTTATTTTGATTTTGTTATAAAATTAATGAATAATTATTTTTTCATGAGATCTTGCCTTAGGCCTGAATATTGAAAAGATCTTGAATAAATAGCAGAGGATGTGACTAGAGAAAAGTACTCTTGGTCTGGGTAATGCACTCGCCTCCAGAGCCCAGAGGCCTGAGTTTGATCCTGAAACCCACCTAACTGTGGAAGTCAAGAACCAACTCCACAAAGTTGACTTCTAGCCTCTATATCTGTGCACACATGTGCGCGTGTGCACACACATACACACACACAATAACAAACTTTTTTAAAATTAAAGAAATGTGCTCTTTTAAAAATAATGAGTATTTTGCTTTTTAAATTGCTCATAAATTATAAAGAGCTGATAGAGGTAACAAAGATTATTTTTTCAGAAGGGAGATAACATTAGTTTGTGATTGCTGCTTCCTCCTGTAGCCACGTCCCAGGGTTCCAGAGCAGTTTTTTGCTTCACCTCCATAAGGCAGGGGCAAATGACCCATAAGAAAGGTGACTTCAGACCCTTTTGTTACTATTTTATTTATTATTGTTGTAACTGTGTGCAAGGATGATGTGTAGTGTGAGTGTGTGCACATACTGTGGTGCACATGTGAAGGTCAGAGGACAATTTTCAGAAGTCAGTTCTCCATGGGTTCTGGGGATAGATCTCAGGTCAACAGGCTTGTGCAGTGAGAACGTTTACCCACTGACCTATCTCACTGACCTAGGTACTTTTTAAAAATACAAGATTTACCTACTTCTGGTTGTTGCCATAAGAAAATAATATGCCCAGTCAGGCCCTAAATTAGTTATTTCTCTGATGCTGTGATAACACACCATGACCAAGGCAACTTATAGAAGGAAGAGTTTATTTGGCTTACAGTTCCAGAGGAAAAAGAGTCCATCACATCATGGTGGGTCAGGCATGGCAGGAGGCAGCCGGAGCAGAAAGCTAAGCTTTCATGTCTTCAAGCAGGTACAGGAAGTAGAGAGAAGGAATCTGGAAGTGGAACATGACTTTGAACTCTCAAAGCCTATGCTTCTTCCAACACTGCCAAACTTCCTAAAGGTTCCATGATCCTCTCCAAACAGGGCCACAAACTGGGGACAAAGTATCCAAATACTTGGAACCTATGGGGGACACTTATTCAAACCACCACAAGCCCCAAGCCATCAAGAAAAGCCATCAGATATATCTGTCAGGAGCCAGCATACCCATTAAAGAAGCACAGTTCCTAGAACCCACCATGCTCTTATGGTCCCTCCAAAATGCCTTCATTTATTTTAAAATGAGAAGTAAAAACTGAACTCTTAGGTTGAATGAATTATGTTTAATATATGATATTATATTTGTGTTTATACTAATACCACCCTCACATAGCATTTAAAAAATTTTTTGGGAGGAAGAAGTCCTTGAAAGCAAACACTCATATGAGACCTGTGAAAGTACCCGTGACCAGACACTTGCTCTTATTTGCTTCAGAACGGATTCTAGGCAGATGTTCTACTAGAATACAAAAATGTGCTTGTGCCAAAAGAATCCAGTCGTGGTTATCCAGGAAAAAAAAATTTTCTGTGCCAAGTGGAATCTTTTCCCAAGATGTCTAGCATTCACAGGAACATATTTTAGAAGACAGAGTAATGCAATTGCCCCCATAAAACACCCTCTTGTCTAGTGGGGAACAAAGCACACAGCAGGACAGGAAGAGAAAATGAGGCCCAGTGTGGAGAAAAGGCATTGCCTCCGAGGGTGGGGCTGCAGCCCCTGTAATTTGCACCTTTCCGAGTGGAGACAGAAGAGCTGTCAACCTCCACAGGCAGCTGAAGAGTGGAGATAATGACAGGACCGGAGAAGGGCCCCGCTGAGGAAATAAGCAGGCAGCCAGCGCCTTGGGAGCTGAAAATAAAGGCCTCCCAGGAAAGACCTCAGAAGGAGCCCCTTTCTTCTGTTAAAAGTAAAATGAAAACCAAGAGACCTCTGAACCACCCCTCCAAGGGACTCCATTTAGGTAAATCAGAGAGGGCTACAGGTTCACGTCTGACTCAGATCAGCTTTGTTCTTCCTTGGCTTCATGCTGAGTAGCTCTGACTAGCTCTCCAAGGAATCCCTAACAATCTGCAAAGGGACAGAGTTTCAGTTGAGGTGGACTGTCTGGAAGCTGGGGTAATGGCAGCGATTGCTGCTGAGTTAGGTATTAGATATTAAGTCAAGCAAGGGAGGAGGAGTACAGAGTACCTGCCTAGCAGGGATGAAGTCCTGGGTTCAGTCCCCAGCACTGCTAAATGGCATGGGGATACACACCTGAAATCCTAGCACTGGGGAGGTGGAGGCAGTAGGATCAGAAGTTCAGGGTCATCCTTAGCTACACAGCAAGCTTAAGGCCAGCCTTGTCTACATGAGACCTTGTCTAATAATAATAACAACAACAATAAGGGTTGGAGCAATGGCTCTTCCAGGGGACCAGAGTTCAGTACCTAGCATCCATGTCAGGCAGCTCACAACTACCTGTAACTCCAACTCTAAGGGATCTAACACCCTCTTCTGGCCTCCATAGGCAACTGCACCCAAGTGCACATGCATTCATACACACACACACACACACACACACACACATAATTTTTTTATTAAAACATAAAAATAAAGATAAAATTAATAAAGATAAATACAGGAAAAAGTCTTCACAGCCCCAGAAACTCCTAACTATTGAGAACTCACAGTTAGATCTCCCCAGGCCTCCCTGGTCTCTAAGCAGGTAGGTTCATGGCTTTTTGGCAGAATAGTGGTTATGACAGCGAACTTTAGCGACGTATCTCTGAGGCTCACAGGCTCACACACTGGTACCTCCTACCTAATGTGATTCTAAGCAAGTTCCTCAACTTCACAGAGTGTTAGTCAAAAACGAGTCCAAACTGTACCTCCCACAGCAAGCTGCTGTACACATTAATGAGAATGTATTGTGAACACTAAGCATGCCTCTGACACATGGTAATAAGTCAGTGCATCTTTAGATAAAATACTGTCGAATACTCACCTAGGCCAAGACCTAACCATCTGCTGAGAATCAGGTTGGGCATTTTGTGAAACGCTACTGTTCCTTTGTGCTGCTGTTTTTATTTCGCTATGAGCTGGTCCACGCTTCAGAAATAGGGAAAAGGATGAGGCTCACAAGGAAGAGGTAAAGGGCCCAGACTAGTCTATTCAGACTTTGGTCCTTTGTGTTTAGACATGTGTTTCAGCTTTTGAAAACTCCTTTTAAAGGTTTTAGCTGATTTGAGCACTTTTCAGCTGAAATCACCAGACCATCCAGAATCTACTTTTAAATGAAGGTTATTATAATATCTCTAAGCTTTAGAGGATTTTGGATTATATGGGAGTGCCTTTGTTTTAAATTCCAAGATATAGGGGCTAGGCTAGAGAGGTGGTTCCATAGTTGAGAGTGTTTGCTGTTCTATCTTGAGGACCAGAGTCTGGATTCCCAGCACCCACATCAGGTAGCTCACAAACACCTGTAATCCTAGATCCAAGGCATCTGATGCCCTCTTACACACACACACATACACACACACACACACACACACACACACACACACACACAAATAAATAATAAAAATAAATTTAGATTCCAAGAAATATAGGTGTCTTTAAATCCTGTTTGGGAACCCATGGTTTTGGTAAACATTGATCAAAGGTCTTAAGTCTGTGGTAACATCTGTCTGAGAACAGGAAGATGTAACAAAAATGATTGCCGCCTGGCATGGTGGCACACGCCTTTAATCCCAGCACTTGGGAGGCAGAGGCAGGCAGATTTCTGTGAGTTCAAGGCCAGCGTGGTCTACATAAGTGAGTTCCAGGACAGCTGGGGCTACAGGGAGACCCTGTCTCAAAAAGACCAAAAGATTAATTAATTAATTAAAAAAATAATTGTCCTCATTCACCACCCCCAACTCACTGCCTCTCATATTTCATATGGACCCCTCAAAAGTCTCCATTCCAGTTAGAGGATACCCATGTCCAAGGCTATCTAGAGCCCCAATAAGTTTCTGGTTCCCTCAGTCTTTGGGACTATCTCTTGGTTGTATGAGTATCATTGGTATCTCTCAGGAACTGACCCCCACAAAGACAGCTCTGTTTCTGGGTAGCTAAATGTCCCTTTTCCAAATCCTTCTCCACAGAGCAGCAGGGTCAGAGGCCACCTAAGGGATAAGCCCTTGCCCTCCTGCTGACTGGACTGAGCCAGGGCACTCACGTTCTCACACTCAGTATTTAAAAGGTCATTTGGCACATCTCAGGGATTTTGAGTAGACTTAGATAAGTGATTGAATCCAGCACGCATGGTGAAGTCAAGAAACCTTCCTCTTCCTCACAGTACCACCCAGAGTTAGTGTCTAACGTATTGATTTTTTCCTTCAAATGGCTCATTCCCACTCCAGCACCTAATTACCTCACCATTACCCACCCCCAGCTGGACTGGAACCCGCTCTACCTATGCTCAACTCAAGTTCCCCCTTACCTCCAGGGCTGCTTCCTGACGCCTCCCATGCCCGATCTGATCTGGTATTTACTCTACAGGTTCCTATTCCAGTTGGCTGGTCTTAGATTAATGCCTCACAAACCATGTCTAAACCCTGAACCTTACCATGGCCATTCTACAATTTGATTGCAGAGATTATGTGTTTTCTGTGTGTTATGTGACTTTCCCTGGTCAGATGTGAGCAAACATCTGTTCACCCCAGAAAGAATAGTAACAACAGACTGAAGAAAGGATTCCACCGAAGTCTAGCTTGGTGAACCAGTAAGTATATTAGAGTTACTTACAGGAGCATAGGTGAGTCGAAGGCAACTTAATCACCAGAAACCCACCCCAGCATGAAGAATACCACATGAAAACTGTACTCCCCATACCCCCTGTACAACCAGCAGTCAGGTCCAAAGAAAGGCCCTCCTGAACCCAGCAATTTTGACTGCAGGTATAGCCATGGAGAGGGGCCTTGTAAATCTTGTAACTTTCTGAACTTCCTGATCCTTGCATATTTCCTGAGCTTCCCAGGCCCTATGAGCCTGTCTTCCAGGAGGGAAGGGTTCAATTTGGAGGAAACAGTGCACACAGTTCTGCTGCTGCTCAAGCCTGAGGGCAGGCCACTCACCCCCAATTCATTACAGCAGTGACATCCAGTGATCTCGCATCCTAAACAAAATTCCCTGTGGACTTCATCTAGTCAATCCAGGGGAGAGAGCCTTAGGCATTGCTTCTCAGATGAGCATCTAGAACTCATCCTTTTCCTGAACCAACCACATCTTACTCTTAACTCCTAAACCGCTTAAAATTAATCGAAATGTCCTAATCTTGGGGATGGATAGGTTTGCATGCTGTTAACAGATGTGTCACACAGTGGTTTTAAAAAATATTTTTTTATTTTTATTTTATGAGTATATTCCCTGCATGTAAGTGCCCCTCCATGCTGTAAGATGCCCATGGAGGTCAAAAGAAGGTGTTGGATCCCCTGGAACTGGAGTTACAGATGGTTGTTGGCTGCAATGTGGGTGCGCTGGGAATCAAACCTGGGTCCTCTATAAGAATAGCCAGTGCTTGTAACTGCTGAGCCATCTCTTCAGGCCCCACATACAATTTTTTGATGACAAGTTAAGTGGAATGGTATTTTCAGTTATAAAAAGTAGATGGGGCTGGAGAGATGGTTCAGTGGTCAAGAATGTGTACTGCTCTTTCAGAGGACCTGAGCTTGGTTTCCAGCATCCACATCAGGCATCTCACAAACTGTAACTCCAGCTCTCTGACCTCTGCAGACACCTGCCCTCATGTGTGCATACTCCTACACAGACACATACATATAATTAAAAGTAAGAAATAGGATGCTACAGAGATGGCTCAGTAATTAAGAGTACATGTGGCTCTTCCAGGGGACTCAAATCTGATTCCCAGCACTCACATGGCAGCTCACAACTGCCTGCACACATGCGTTACACATGCACGCATTCAGGTACACATACATACACATAAAATAAACTAATAAATCCTTTACAAAAACAAAAAAAATCCCGTGTGTGTGTGTGTGTGTGTGTGTGTGTGTGTGTGTGTCTGTGTCTGTGTCTGTGTCTGTGTCTGTGTCTGTGTGTGTATATCTTTTGTGTCTAGTCCATAAGCTAGGAGTCACAGGCATTGAGGCAGGGTCTCTATGTAGTCCCAGCTGGCCTGGAATTCCCTATGAAGACCAGGCTAGCCTCAATCTCACAGAGATCCACCTGCCTCTGCCTCCTGAGTACCAGGACTAAAGGCATGCACCACCATGCCCAGCTGAAATCTCTTTTTAAAAATAGGTATTTGTTTCTTCTAAACCTTATCTAGTTGGATATAGGCCATGGCATATGATCCTATTATTTCCTAGATAGCCACTCCTTTGCTCTAAAAACCATTTATCAGTCAGCTTACCATTGATATTTTATCCAAAGTAATAATGACATGTAGGCTTGGATTTATAACATTCTCCATGGAAGTGGATTTCTACCCATCAGTCTAATTCTACCACTGTTCCTCTTCTAATGCATCTACCTGTGAAATGCTACTTATTCTAGTATGAGCCCTCAGATCTGTCTCAACCACAAAACTGTCTTATCAGAGACACCACAGAATGCTCTGCTGAAATGTAAGTCCTCTGTCAGTAGATTCTTATCACAGTCTGAAAATGAGCAAGTTGATTTTAGAATCAGAGAAAAATGTTGTAGGGAGAAGCACACTTTTCTGCCCCAGAAGCCCTGCCGTCCCATCTCTGGGCCTCCCTCCTTGGTGGTATCAAAGATGGTTGCAATTATACAGTTTCCATTCCTGTGATAGTCTGCTGGAACCTTCAGGTTCAGGCTCCAGTACTGAGACTTTGTCTTCTGAATATGGCAACATTCCAAGATTGAATTTTTTTCTTGTGTCAATAATGTGGAGAGTAAACTAAGGGAACCCCTCAGTACACTTTGTGGAAACAGCTCCTCTTCTCCTCTTTCTGTGTGTGTCCACAGCTCTCATTTCCTGGAACAACCATGGCTTTCACTTCCAGCCTCAACATCCATTTCCTAAGGCCTGATGTTTTCACTCTCACACAGTCCTAGCCATTAAAGGATTGTTTTTTCCTTCTTCTTATAAGATAGCTCTGGAGGCCTCCTAGGACAAGAATTCCAATACACTGAGAACAAAGGACGTGAATGACTTTTTATTTTATTGAGTCATTCAAGTTGACATAGTATCTTCAAAGATGAAAGCTTGTTAGTATTTTTTCCTAAACTCCTGCTGCCGGTGAATGCATGAGGCCAACATGCCCCTCTCCCCTTTCCTCATTGCCCCAAGTTCCCCCTGCTCCTGGGGTGTTCACTTCAAATAACTCTCTGCTAGTCCTGGATGAAATACCCTTCAGCAGCTTGTGGAAATAAAGGGGAAAAAGACTGAAAAAATCAAACTCACTCTCAACTGGTTTCCCAAAGCCTAAAACAGTAAAGGAAATATTTTAGCACAAACAAGGCACATATCAAAATTTTTTTCAGCCTATATCTCAGTGTGACAATTTCACCCATAAGAGCTTATTTCTTGTGCTAACAAACAAAATGCAAAAGCAAAAGCCCATGAGATGAACTTGAACCAGTGTCCAGTCTACAAAGAGGAGGGTCAACACAGAAGAATCATTTCCTCCATGCTTCCAAGAGAAGCCAGCCATGGTCAGGCAGGACCTTTGACTTATCTTCACATAGGCAGAACTGGTAAAAGAAAGGAGCCAAGGGCTCCTCCCAAGCCCATGTGACCCCTGAGGAACAGATCCTCAAACGACCTTAAGAGTAAAAATAAATTGGTTTATCTGGGCCAACTGTATGGCCTTAA